>NC_056735.1:1490834301-1490909301 GCF_019279795.1 Protopterus annectens | reverse complement strand
TGTTGGCAATATCAGTTGGTTCGGTAATTTTCATGCCATTGTGCTGTAACTCAGATCAGATTAGGGTGTTGCCATTGAGATTCTTGACATAGCTATAGAATGCTTTGTGGTTGTCCCTAGAATCAGTGGCTATTTTGTTTTTATAGCTAGCTTTGGAGGATCTTATAAGGGATCTCAGCTTCTTACTGAGGGTGACCAGGGAGCTTCTCCACCCATGGGATTTTACTCTCTTTTGCAACATCTTCTTCCTTCTGTTGTAGAGTTTGTTTATGGCAGGGGACCGTCAGATTGGCTTCCTTTTTTTTGGAGGATAGCATCTTGGTTCTGTTTGGGATAGCATGATCCATGCACTTGTGCAAGTGCTTATAGAGTGCATTTGTGTAGGATTCAGCAGTTGTATCTGTATTGTCCATCTGCATGTGTGTCTTGAAGTTAGCCACTTCTGTCTTAAAAAGCATGAAGTTGGCTTTGGGGAAATTTTTTACCATGGTTTCCTTAATGTATGGTGGGGGCGGGATGTGGATATCTAGGGTGATTAGCTTATGGTTGGATCTGACCAACTAGGAGTTGACTTCAGGTGTGGAACACCAGTCACTTATGTTGGTAATGACTAGGTCTAGGACATTGTTGCCCCTGGTGGGAGTGTGGATAAGTTGATCCAGGGCATTGGAATTTATGAATTCCAAAAAGCATTTAGTGAAGGAGTTGGTACATGAGTAGTTTTCCCAGTTAATGGTGGGGTAGTTGAAATCACCCATTATTAGGGTGTTTGGTTGAACCTAATATTTTCCAGTACATCAAGAAAAGAGGAGTGGGAATCCTGGGGCATGGTGGGTGATCTGTAGCAAGCTACAATTTGGATTGCAGTTTTGCCCAGACTTAGTTGCACTTGGATATCCTCGGATGCATTATGCTGAGCAACT
Organism: Protopterus annectens; assembly: GCF_019279795.1. Lineage (NCBI taxonomy): Eukaryota > Metazoa > Chordata > Ceratodontiformes > Protopteridae > Protopterus > Protopterus annectens. The sequence continues at coordinate 1,490,908,378 of NC_056735.1, read as the reverse complement.
AGCCTGGAGGTGTGGATATCCTTAATGAATATGGATACACCTCTGCCTTTGGTGTTCCGATCCAGGTTAGATGGCCAAAAAGTGTGGTATGAGTTATAGCTTGGTAATGCAGGGGTGCTTTCTGGAGCCTTGAACTAGGTCTCAATCATTGCACAGATATCTATGTTCTCCATTTTAAGGCGTGCCTCGATGGAGTGCATTTTGAAATTTAGACTTCTAGCATTGAGTAGCATTACCCTCAGTTTTTGCTTGCCTGTTCCTGTTACGGTGGTGAATTTGTCATATGACCCTTGCCTAAAAAAGGCACTACAGGGGCGGCAAGAGCCTTAGCCAGTATCCGGAATCCCAGGGGTGACAGGCGCAGGCTATCTCTGGCAAAGCATCATGGTCTGTCAACCATGTCGTCCCAGGCAGACAAATACTGGATCCCCTTAGAATGACACCAGAAGCTTAGCCAATTGTTGAAGTCAATCATTTTGTCCTTGTACTGCGGTATCATTCTGGGTGATGGCAGGATGCTACTCAGGGCTAGGGTCATACCTGCCTGGGCTACAAGATCGGAGAGCTCTTCCATGTCTCTTTTCATGTAATCCAGGGTGGTATGCCAACATGGACAATGACAGAGTCATATTTGTACTTGTTGTGGAGTGACCTGAGTGCATGGGTTATGTGGCGGATCTTAGCACCTGACAGGCAGCTGACAGTAACCTTCTCCTTGTTTAACCTGGTGAGTGGGACATCAGTGTGCCTGACTATAGAGTCACCTATGACTAGTGTGTTGGGTATGTTGTTTTGCCTTATGGGCTGTAGTTGACTGGCACACTGAGTCTGTGGGCTATGTGTCATTTGGGTTGTGTTGGGGGTGGGGTGGAGGTTGCTTGTGTTTCTGCTTTGGAGGTCTCTGTTGCTTGAGCAGATTATTATTGAGAGCCTCTGCAAATGTTTTTGTTTCTGTGTGTGGATTTTGGTGGTGTAGGTTTAGTGGGACTATGTGATGAGTGTGGTGTGGTGCAAATGTTTACCTTCTCCTCTTGACTGTCAAGTTCAGTCTTGGTTGAACAGAACTTTACCTCCAGTTTGGCTAGATAAGTGCATCTGTCACAGGTTGTAGTTTTGAGTGGTAGGAGGAGAGGGTTGTCTGTGTACATGAGGCAATTGCTACATTGCCCCAAGATGCCCAGATTCATCAGATAGACAGGAGAGAACACTGGGAGCTGACCCTTGGACATGCTTGAATAAAAAAATATTTTCCTCTAGACAAGAGAGGAAAGTGAGTGGAAGAGCTGTTTTTCTCTAAGCAAGTGAGGAAAGTAAGTGCAAAATCTGTTTTCCTGTAGGTGATGAGGAAGGTTGAGTGCTGTAGTAATGTGTAGCTTATTTAGTGCTTACAAGTTCTGAACAAGTGCTGAGCATGAATAAGCAATTTCAAGTACTAAAACTAAGAATCTGTATCTGAACTAGACTAGTTACAGGAAAGAAACAAGTGCAAATGCGGACTTTTAAATCAGAAAGTTGAGAGAGATGGAAAAATTGCCCAAACTGACAATAACTACAATTTCTGGGCCAGAAAACACTCCTTATGCGATAGATAGGTTACATAGTGCTTACCACTCCCACTGATAAGGTAGCAGGCTTCTCTCCAACACAGACAGGCTTGGAGGGCTCGGAAGCTTCCAAAATAGAAATCCCCTGCATGGAAATAATTGCACGGCTGTAAACTATATAAATAGACAAAAAAGGATAGCCAGCAACAGTATGCTGTGTAGTTAATTTAATAAAACATAAAGCACAAGAAACAACGGACCGGTTTCAGCTCAGGTGTTCACCTAGCCTTCATCAGTGTAACAAATGCAGAGCATCTTGTGACCATACATACATATATATATATATATATATATACACACACACACACACACACACACACACACATACACAGACATCTATATATATATATATATATATATATATATATATATATATATATATATATATATATATACAATATGTTTAATTAATATTGAAATGTTATTGGTGAGCTCATAAATATTCATTCAAACCTGGGCTGAAAAGCCCTCCTAATTTGACAATCCATTTGTTTTCCATGGCATTCAGTTTTGTATGCCAACCAGTTTTATGATTTCTATCACCTATTATCCTAGCTATAACTGTAAAATGAAAAGTCGCTGTGGTGTGTTGTAGGGCATGTTTAGATAAAGCATTACTCATTTGTTTATGTCTGACATCACAGAGATGTTCAGAAATACGTAACCTGAGGGGTCTGGATGTTTGTCCAAAATAAAATGCGTGGCAACTTCATGTAGCCAGGTATATAACCCAGTCTGTACTGCAATTTGCAAAAAACTTAATATCAAATACCATACTACAATTATTACTAGAAAAACGTTTCGTTTTCAACACTCAAATACAATTGCTGCAGTGGCCACAAGGCATGCAGCCAATTAGTTTCTCCCCGGAGATAGTGGTCTGAATGGTGTCATGAAAAGTAGATGGATGCTGATGTTTAAAGTGGCTGAAATGAGACCCCAAATTCTTCCGTTTTCTGAAAGAAAACTGGCATGTTTCCTCTAAATGTTGTGACAAAAAACTGTCCGCCAATAATATATTCCAATGTCTTCTAACAACCTCTATTAACTTGCTGGTATTCCTACCATATGTAGTGGTAAAACGTATCTTGTTGGTTGTAGATTGTGGTTTCTGTTTACATTTGAGAAGGTCCTTCCTATCAATATTGGCAGCATAGTTACTTGCTGTATTAACATGGCCCATACTATATCCTCTTTCTTGAAACCTATGGACTAAATCATTGCAAAAATATTCAAAAGAGTTATCATCTGAACAGATGCATCTCATCCTGATGAATTGTGACTTGGGAATATTTTTTGCAGTGTGGGCTGGATGAAGGCTGGATATGTGGATTAGAGTGTTATATTCGGAGTATTTACGAAATACTTCTGTGTGTAGAGTATTATCATCATTCCTGGATACAAGTACATCCAAGTAAGTGATTCTGTCTGGATGGTAATTGATAGTAAACTGTAAACCCCACTTATTTTCATTGAGATACCCTAAAAATTCCATAAGGTATTCCACATCAGACCTCCACACCATCCAGCAATCTTCCAGATATCTACACCATTTGTCAATTTCTCCAAGTAGATATTAAGTGAAGTATCATAAATAATGTGTTCTTCTATGTAAGCCATGTACAAGAACGCATATATAGGGGTAAAGGATGCAACCATTGCAGTGCCACGCACTTGTAAGTAGCATTGGTTACCATAAAAGAAAACATTCTTCGTGAGAGCATGTTCTGTCAAAATGATGAGGCTAAGAAGCTTTCAGACAGTCCTGAATATAGCAAATCTGTATCTGGACTACACTAGTTACAGGAAAGGCAGGAAAAAAGCGTAAATTTGTTTGTGTTACAGTTAAGCAGAACACAGGGAGATTCAAGTAAAGTGTTTTTTCTTTCTTTTTTTTTTTGTAAAGGAAAGGGAGAGAGGAGAAGAAGATAATTCAAGGTTAGGAAACTAAGTGGGTTGGCCTTCCCAAATGTTCTCTCGTATTAGGTAGAATGAGCTAATGACAGTAGACTGGGAGGAGTGTCCCAGATCAAATTTACATTAGGGGTGGGCATCTGCAAAGCCACCAAGTATAACAGCAAGACACCTACAGGTGTATGTATATATGAGTTCCCTTCAGAATCTCGAACTACTGAAATCCCGAATTTCAGTAGCCCGAGACCAGAAGGGCGAAAGTGCAGAATACCGAAACCCCAGAAGAGTGAAATTCAAAATCCCGAAGTTCGGAGATTTTGAATTAGAGGTTCTGGTGTTGCTGTTTGTGAGTGGGTGGTTGGAGATGTAGGTAAGTGTTTGTGTTTTATGGGTTTTCAGTAGGGGCTTTAGTGTGTGTCTGTGTGTTTTGTTAGTGTAATGTGTGTGTGTGTGAGGGGAATGTAGCTTGTGTGGTGGTGTTTTTGTGTGTTTGTCTGTGTAGTGCGACCTTAGAGTTAGTATATTTAAGTGGGGTAGGTGTTTGTGTATGTGAAGGGAGGTGTATGTTTGTGTTTGTGTCTGCGGTATTTTTAGTGTAGAAGTCATGATTTAAAATTTCGAGCTTCTGGGGTTTCGGGTTTTTGGATTTTCGGCTTCTTAGTCTCGAGATACTGAAATTCGAGATTTCAGTATTTCGAGATTATGAAGTGAATCCGTATAGATATATCTATCTATATATATATATATATATATATATATATATATATATATATATATTTATATACATACATACATACATACACACACACACACACACACACACACACACACACACACACACACACACACACACACACAAATGTATACGTTTACCCCAGGGTGTTGTTTGCAAGTATTTTCAACTGGAACAAGAGTAGTCGTATAGGTTACCCCCAGGGTGTTGCTTACCTAAGTACATACATACATACATGCATATGTACAAATATTTCAAGCACAGGCATTAATGCCCTTCTAGCCTGCCAATATACCAAAACAATTGTTTCCATAATTAGTGCCTATGCTGTTCTTAAAAATATCTAAACTAGTGCTTGCTTTTTGTAATGTAATTTGATAGTCTATTCCATGCATCATTTACCCTATCAAAGAACCAATTAGTACACTTCTCATTCCTATAGAACCTTCTACATAGGTTGTCTGATGATTCTCTGGTACCTTTTGATAACCCCAAACATTCCCAGAAGTGGCTGTCTGTAAATGCCCTATATACCTGAATAAGGTCTCCTCTTAAATATCTGTATGAGACACTGTAATTGTGTTTAACATGTCAAGGAGATGGATAACCACTAGCACCTTTGGTATGTTCAGCATTTTCTAATCAGCATTTGGAGTAAGCTGATTGAACTGAAAGGTAAACTGTGAAATAGAAACAAGTTTCTGATTTGGACTAAAAGTACAACCAGTATGTTACAAAATGCTGTTAAACCCCATACATTGTGCTTCACAGGCATTTCTTTTTCACAGTTGTTACTGTAGCTGGGGTGGGGTGAAGGGGGCAGCTGCCCTAGGCACCAGCTGTTAAGGGAATATGATCATCAGTGCAAATGACTTGCTGATGAGGCAGGAGTGCAGTACCAAACATCATTTAAGCAGCTTACGGTTGCTTAAATCATTTTTAATGTAAGTGAATGTCAGTAGCAGTAGCAGGGAGTTTGCATGAATTGTTTGCTACAGCTTTGTATGGTCTTTGTTTTTTTTTTTTTTTTGTCAGCTTTTGTTTGAGGGAGGTGCCAGTCTGGGAACTGCCCAGGGTGCAGATTGATTTAGCTGTGGTTCTGATTGCAAGTTTCTATGTTAATTTCTCTGCATAAAAAAGTCAAAACCCACAGCATATATATTTATGCTGTTAATATTAAAAAGAAGTCAAGGTAATGTTACATTAACGTAATTCCGTTGATATTTATAATTATGTTATGCAAGCTATATCCAATACTTTATCTGAAAACAGAACATCAGAAATGTGCTGTTTAAAAGAGCTTAATGCCTTTTCTTTGCATTTCTATGTCATCATGCAATCTACTTTAGATCAAAAATCATCAGATGAAGTTGTGATTATAATTATCCAAATAAGCTGTAGCATCTTTTTTTGTAACCACATATATGAATACCCATGATGCACTACTTCAAATCCGGAAGAATTCATTCTAGTATCAGCTGAACTCTGTAGTAAAAATGCAAAAGTAAAGGCACTTGGCACTGCTGAATAACACCTTTGTGATTTTATGTTGTCATGACATGATACTGTCTCTATGGTATTAATAAAAAGCCTTTTACAGGGGATAACCAAGAGACAAGCCTTTTTCCTGTCTATAGATAGTATTTGTTTATAACAAACAGCATAATAATTATGTGTTTTCCTTTTTTCATTTTAGTGTGTAATACTGGGATTGTGGTTAAAATGTGACTCAGAAGGTCTGTTAGTATAAACAAAGAATTATATGTCCTGCTTTGCGAAGCATTTGCCTTATGTAGCTCTTTGAACGGTTACTGTTTTGTTGTACCAGACTAAATTACATGACCAGTTGAGGGGCTACTTATTATCTGAAGTGGGAAAATAAATTCAGTTTGTGCAAGCTAATTGTATGGATAGGCTAGCACATTTTGTAACTGTAATAGTACCTTCAGGGGGGCATTACCGGGATTAACCAATCACCTTCAGTAAATGCCTCTGAGTGGTCTGTTATTCTCCACTAGTGCCCAACCTGACAGATGCTATAAATTATAAGGCCTTGTGATGCAGCGGAAGGTAAAGGTGGCAGCCTAACAACTTTTTTTTTTTTTTTTTTAATTGGAAAGGATAAATGTTTTATGGAAAATAATGAATTCATATGAGCAATATTCCGTTTTTGCATGGTGCTAAGACCAGTTTGTTGAGCAGAGATATGTGTGTGCTATCTATAATAACAAATAGGAAGGCTGTTTGAGTGAAATAATTATAAGAAAAAGCTGCTTTGTTTTCTTTAATGCTTGAGATGTACTGAACTAAAGAAACATGCATCGCTTTTTCCTTTTAGAAACCTTCTAAGATATTAAAAAACATTAGCTAAAAACAAGTATGTCAGCATGGTTGCTTCTTTATAGCACACATTTCGTAAGGAGTCATAAATCCTGATTACAGGATAAAGGACAGATGGAAAACACAAAGAAAATAATATTATATATGATGCATGATGGCATGGATTATCAGATGAATGGCCTGTTTGTGCTAATTTATCTGACGGCATTTCATTTTTGATGATAAAGTATAAATGGCTATCAAACAATCGAAACAGCAAAACTAAATTTCTCCTGAGTGCCTGGGCAGCAGTGGTGTTCACCTTGTAAATCTGCTTAATGAACAAATATCTTCCCGTGTTTAAATGTACAAAATATACTTCCCAGAATACCGTTTCTGTTAAACCTCCAAAGTATGTGATGGGAAAAATGTGCAGCTCAAAATGCATCCCATGCTGTTTGCCACAAATGTGCTCCACCCGGATAAGACTAGCATGGATGAGATTAACGCAGCCATTGTGTGTGTGTGACAGCCTTTGAAGGTGCTCATTTCGACATGAAAAATAGGCTGTGCATTATGATAAATGGAGAGTTCTGACATGCATATTCCCCTTTTATAAAAGTCTGCATTTATCTTAAGGCAGGAAGGTAACTGGCATCTGTGGTAGGGGTTCCAGTAAAAAGTATCCTTTTTCCTAGTGACCTTCTGAAGTGATGATTAATTGCTAAGAGGTAGCCTCGTGTCAGTCAATGGTCTTTGTTCTCCAATTCAGACCATCTGCTGAAAGAAGTTTTCCTCAGACTTGTGTCCTAGGCATTCCTTCTGTGTTAGCAGCAGAGGGGAGCCAAGTTGATCCACAACTCTAGTGTACTAAAACTGATACTACAGGTTTTAACTTACCATCTGTTTGTTAATTTTAAGGTTTATAAGTTTATTTGTGATTCTTAACACATTGTATAGTGTCCCTGCTCATGATTTTATTTGATTATTTTCAGTAGGGGGTTGAGATGCCATACAAAATAGTGTTTTCCATGTAAACCAAAAGCAAAAGTTAAACATAATCCTTTGTGGTTTGTACTAAAATCTAGGGGATTAAAATAATGAGCAGTGAATTAAATTGTTATAGCTGGCTAAACTTGGTGTAATCTCACAGTTTCTCCTTGTGTACTGCTAGATTGTAAGCACATCTTGTATTTGCCCTCTGTGTGCCTCTTCAGATAGACATATCGAGGATCTCCTTTCAAAGAACAGCACTTTTTCTTAAGTGATACACACACACATAGTATGTTGGTGTTTTTTTTGTGATCTTTTATATCCACTTGAGCTACCACCAACTTGTGCAGATGGGGTGGGGGGGACTCAGTATAATGTCTTATCTGAAGGATGGCACTTAGGAGTACAGTCCCCCCCCCCCACACACACACACACACATGCTGCACTGCAGTACCAGTAATTGATCTACCTAGTGTGGGAACTGAACCCACAGCCTTCTGCACCAAAGGTGAGTGTGCTGCCTGTTGTGCCAGATACACTGCTAATGGTAGTTTATAAGGATGTGTATCCCTTCAGGAGTGTCTTTTTATCTTATGAGCTGCTGCTAATACTGCAGATTCTAGCTTGCTGCAATGGTATTTGGCAGACTAATTTTTTTTCACCTCTGACTTATGAGTCTGTTGCCCATTCAGTACTGTAACTAATACATCAAAATGCTGTATGGTCTTCCACCCAAATGTTAAATCACACCCCCCCCCCGAATGTTAATGCACAGCTCTCCCCCCCCCTCTCGAGTTTGCCACTTCCATTTGATTTTGCTTTGTGTTATGATATATAGGAAGGATGGTGAAAGCAAGGAAAGTAACTGTGCAGATGTCGACTTCAGTTCTGCAAAACAGGAAATGCAAGTGTGCTGTGACTTGAAAATATTGAACCAGATCCCACTGTTAACTCCTAACAGTTTTTGTATTACTTATTTTAAAATGTGTTCCATAATCAGTTTGTCCAGACATCTTCCATGCACTCAAAAGGAATAATGTTTCCCTTCTCCACTGGAAAAAACAGATACTCTAGTTCTTGCCAAGTGGGAACAGAATAATAACTTTAATTTTTAAGGTAAAGGTACCATACAGACTGAAAACTTACTAAACCAGTTTTGTCCACCATGTTTTCCTTAATAGCTGAACACTATATTCAATGCTGGGTAGGCCTAGTGACTACATGAGTGTGTGGAAACTTAATTTACTTCCTGTCCTACCCCGTCACTCTCCTCAAGCCTTACAAAATGACTTCATCTCTTTTTTTTTTATTGCTAATCGTGTAAGTGTGCATGTGAAAGGCATAATAAGAAAGGAAAGTTTATAAACTCATTTTTAACTTTTATTCTCTTAACTTTTCCTCCTCTGTCATGGTGGTATTCCTAGCACCCTAGCCTATTGCTTCTGCTCCTTGAGTAAATGGATATTACTGGGAATGTCACAGTGTCAGATTCAGAACTATCCTGTTAACAGCATAGTTGCAAAACACTTAAAGAAGTGTTTGTAGTCTATGATCAGCACTGACTACCCCTGTCCATGAGTGACATGGGTGCTGCCCCTGGGGTGAATTTGCAGTCTCCCATCCATTTCTCTAGGTTGCTCTTGAATAAGATCAGAGAGGAGCTGTGCTTCACATGAATTGGATGTTTATTCCAAAGAAGCAGCAACATCTGGGAGATGTATCTGTCTCTCCAGCATGTTCTGTTTATGTTACAGGCCAGGGTAAGATCCCTAGAGCTATTGACTGTTGTGCCATTTGGCTTGTGGAGTTGGGAGGGTGGCCTAATGGTTAAGGTGTTTGCCTTACAAACGCAAAGTGCAGGGTTTGAGTCTCACAAGGGATAATTGTCTAGACTTTAAATGGCTCGCAAGGGCAGTTAGCCTAGTACTAATCTATGAATCTATGAATCTATGGATGTGCAGCATTTCCATTAGGGCAGGGTTGCAGACTGCACTGTAGGCCAAGCACAAGTCACCTGTCAGCATCCTATAAGATACAGAGTGCAGTGACAGAGTGTTCAGCCTATGCACGTAAATTATAGTTTTGAAGCCCAGTATTTTCTTGGTGAGAAACCTCTAGGGTCTCTCCAGCTGCTGCAGGTGTCTGTGAGATAGATGCAGAAGGGAATTTTGTACTCTAGTAATGGTCTGATGGTTGAGTACAGAAGAGCTGTAACATCCTTACACCTGGATGCGACGCCCTTACTTATGAGAAGCGCAATGTAGAAGGCTTTCCTTACCACTGCGGAAACTTGGTGGTCAAAGTTCAGATTGCCATCAACCCATGTTCCCAAATCTTGCACCACTGGGTTTGAACTTAAGGGGGTGTTGTCAGTATTGTAATTAGTGGGGAATTCCCCTTTGCCAAAGCGGATAATAGTGCACTTTTTTGCATTTAGTTTTAGACCATGGCTTTGGCACCAGTCATTTGTCTGTGTTAGCTCCCTACTGTAATATGTTAACATCATTGGGGGACTCGATGTTTGCACCCAATTTGCAGTCATCAGTGAACTTGGTAAGCCAAAGTCCATCTACTTTAGCCTAAACTTCCAAGAAATAGATTCCAAACAGTAAAGGGACCAGCACAGATTCTTGCGGCATGCCACTGGTAACTGGTCTACTGGTAGAGGTGGAGTCACCAACTTTGACAGTATGTGTTTTGTTGGTGAGACAATTGGCTATCCATCTTGTGACGTAAGGGTTAATCCCCAGCTGGAAGAGTTTCTCAATGACACCTGAGTGGGGGATTGTGTCAAAAGCCTTGGCTAGGTTACGATAGGTGGTGCACTGTCTTACAGTCATACAGGGCTTTGGTGACTTTCTCAAAGAAGTCTTACTTGGGTTAACAAGCTCATTCTACCCTTAACGAAGCCAAACTAGGTTGGGTCTAGAGTTTGAAGGTGGCCTGTGTCCTTGTTGATAATCTCCATGATGATTCCTCCCATGTCCTTGCAGGTGAGGCTGGTTAGACTTTTGGGTCTGTAGTTCCCAGGGTAGGTTGATGACCTCCCTTTGTGCAAAGGAATTACTGTTGCTGTTCTCCACTCTGCTGGAATAAAGCCAGTTCTCAGGCTATGGTTAAAGAGAACACCAAGTGGTTTATCTAGATCCTTTTTTAGATTGCTAAGTAAGCAACCTAGGATCTTATCTGGTCCCATTGAGGCCGTGTTTTTGCCTTTGAGAGCACAGATATGACCTGATCTCTACAGATTCTAGGCAGAGGACTGGTGTCAGGTATACTTTGGGGTATGGCTGCTGGAGACATGGGGGTGAAGTTTGTGCCAAATCTGTCAGCTAGCAGGTTGGCTGTTTCTTCTGGTATAGTATGAGTGATAGCATCCACTGCAAGTTCATCTCATAGTTGGGCATTCCCTTTTAGATTTTGGACATAGTTAAAGAATACCTTATGGTTATCCTTAGCTAGGGATGCTATTTTAGCTTCATAATTAACTTTAGAGGACTTTACAAGATTTCTGATTTGCTTATTCAGGCTGTGGAGGGAATTCTTCCTCTGCTGAGTCAATTCCCTCTTGTTCTTAGACACCACCAGGGTGGCTTGTTTTTTGGGAGGACTTGGTTTTCATCCAGTCAGGTACAGCCGAGTCTATACAGTTGCTTGAGTGTTTATGCAGGGCATTTGTGTACATCTCTGCATAGCAGTCATTGTTGTCTGTGATTGTGGAGGGTAGAAAAGTTTTTATACCGTAACTTAGTAGGCTGTAGTTTGCTTTGGAAAAACCTTTTAGGTTTTTTGCCTCTCTGGGGGTGTCAAGTCCATTAGTTACTTTTAACCAGACTGATTTATGGTCTGACCTTACCAGGGAGAGCATCGCACAGGGAGAGTGCAGTGACCCCCATGTTGGTGAGTACTATGTCGAGAACATTTGAGCCCCTTGTGGGGGGTGCAGACTATCTGTTCCAGAGCATTTGTACTGACAAAGTCCAGGAACCTCCGGGTGAGCATGTTTGAGTTCATATATATCACCCAGTCGATGGAAGGATAGTTGAAATCTCCTGTGACTAAGGTGTTAGGCTGTACGGCAAGTGACTGCACTAAGTCCAGGTATGTAGTGTGCTTTTCTTGGTTCATAGTGGGGGACCTTTAGCTAGCAATGATGTGATAGGGTATTTTGCCTGTAATTAATTGGACATGGAATAGTTCGAGAGAGCCTTACTGTTTGACCAGTCTCGAGGTGTACTTGGCTTTAATAAAGACGGATACACCTCCACCTTAGTTCTTTCTTGATTGTTTTGAGGTATGAACATGTGGAAGGCATTGTAGCCTTGCACGGCTGGGGTTCTGTCTGGGGCCTTGAACCATATCTCAGTAAGTGAGTGCACAGATGTCTTCCAAGGTGAGGGGTGCTTCTAGGGAGTGCAGTTTCCTGTTAAGACTCCTAGCTTTCAGCAGCAGAACCTTGAGTTTGTCTCAAGTGGATTTTGTTAAGTTGGAAATTTTGTTTCAACATTGCCTAAAAAAAGGCACTATGGGGGAGGTAAGCACCTTTGCCAGTATCTGAAAGCCTAGAGGGGACAGATGCAGACCATCTCTGGCAAAGCAGCGTGGCCTGTCGACCATGTCATCCCAACCTGTCAGGTACTGGATCCCTCTGAATTAACACCAGAAGCTAAGCAAATTGTTAAAGTCTAACATTTTTTGTTTATATTGTGGCATCATCCTGGGTGAAGGTAGAATGCTGCTGAGGGCTAGGGTCATACCTGCCTGGGACATGTAATCTGACAGTTGAGTCATTTCTGTCTTCATATAGTGAAGAGAGGTATGCCTAAAGTCATTCACGCCAACATGGGCTATGACGGGGTCATCTGTGTTTCAGTGTGGAGTAGTCTATGACCAAGACATTAGGTTTTGAGGTGTTTTGTCTTAGGGGCTTATTTGCTAAGACATTGGGGTATGTGTTATTATGTGTAGTGGTTACTATTTGCATAGCAGTGTGTGCAAGTAGTTTAAGTTTGGGAGGTCTCTGATCTTTTGGTAGACTTCAAGTGAGTATCACCACATGTGTGAGTTAATGTGTCATGTCCTTATTTTGCGTGAGAGGTGAAGTGTGTTTGCTGACAACCTATGTCTGGTTTGTTGTTACGTAAGAGAATTGATTCCAACTTCATAGAGTAAGCACATTTCTCACATAAGGTATTTGTTTTAAGAGTAAGTGGTTGTTAGTGTACATGAAGCAATTAGTACATTGCCTCAGGATGCCCATATCCATCAGGCTAGCCGGTGAAATGATGGGAAAACTGTCAGTCCATTGTAGCAGGTTTTTACCATATTTACTGTTTGGGGAGGGAGTGGGCTAGTTAGACCAGTTTTTGCACTAAGAGTAACAAAGGGGCTAAGTCTATTGTACGATAGGGATGCTAAGTGTGGCAGTGCTGATCAGTGTGCAGCTGAGTTGCCCGTTGTGCAGCAGGCAAGATTGGGAGGGTTCCACTGACAGATGTCTTGGGAAAAATTATATTTCAAGGCATTTTGTCTATACAGGGCACCTCTAACCCCCGCTGTGCAGTGCGCAGCAGCACTCAAACTTGAGGCTTAAATGCAAGTGAAAATAAACACTTTTAAGCTAATCCATCAATAGAAAAGCACACAATGAACCTTCCTCCAGCAATCCCCAGCTCAGACAAGGCTGGATATACACTCTTCTGCCACAGGGGTGCAGGGGGAGCCCTTAAGTGTATCAATAGCAGGCTAGATTCAGCAGATCTGAATGCAGACAATGCTATCTCGGCTAACAGTACAGTTGAAATCAGGTACAGAGAATGATGCAGTCACAAACATTAAAAAGCAGACGTACTGCAGCAGTTAGTTAAAATACAGTTTAAAAAGTACAGTACAATTACAAAATATAATTATTTTCTTGTTTTTAGTTGTGGATGCCTTGGATACCAGCAGAAACACTCTGGACCTCTGACAAAGACACCAAATGTAGTGCATCCCCAGTTAATTGAGCACAAACCCGTGCAAATGCAAGGCTTAAATACAAGCAAAAATAAACACTTTTAAGCTAATCTGCTAAAAGGAAAGCACACAATGTACTTTCATCCAGCAATTCCCAACTCCGACAAGGGCTGGATCTGTACTCTTCTGCCACAAGGATGCAGGGAGAGGCCTTGCAACTCCTACTTCCAGCAGGAGACTTGCTGAAATGCATACTTCTCTTCAGCTGTGTTATTTCACAGAGTCAGGGTCATGCTCCATGTTTAGTTTTCCTTCATTATGAAACTGGTTATTGAGACTAACCTAAATCAGTATACCCATCTACCTGTATTTTTCCCTTTAAGTACTCTAAACAGTAGTATCTTCTGTATTGCATGGACATGCATCATCAGAAGGTTTCCAAAAATTACCTAGGCCAGATGGCTGTATCTGACTGTATTCAGTTATGTTATGTAAAATACAGTAAGCCTGTTCCCATCACACCAAAGGCTTATTCCATTGTGAATATTTTACAGCCTTTTTCATAAATGCTGCTTTTTGATTTGTGCAGTGGATATTCAGTCATACCTCTCATGTGTACCTTATTACAAGGAATGTGCCTCTTTGAAGTCTGGAAAAGTCCATGTTCCTCGCTGTTAAATGCTGAAAGGGTCAAATACACATTCAGTCTTAAGAAATTTTGAAATTACATCCATGGTAAATAACACACTGACTCATATAAATGTATATGAGAACATTTTCTAAGTGTAAAGTGACACATTTAACCATCCTGTTTGCTTCCTCATGGAAGTTCTTAGTAAGTTGTTAGCATATGTTCCACATTTTGCTCATTTGTTCAATATTTTGATATGCCATGTTCCACATTTTTGGGATGGAAGGTTGATAGTTATGTATTCAGTCTTAAAGTGTAATATTTTTGTGCAGTGGTTTGGTTAAAGCACAACTGAACTAAATAATTGTGCTGCATGGAAGTCACATCACTCAACATTTCTTCAGCTAGTTAGCAAGGGTTCATATTAAGTTCTTATTTCTAATGCACTTACGGCATGATATTCTGTTTTTGTAAAAACCACATCAAGAGGATGTTATCTGATGTCACTTGACAAGTCTTTGCTGGATGTTAGAGGTTTTGTATTTCCAATTCATATATCTGTGTCAAGATAATCGATTGATCTGTATTCCGTTGCGGTGCAAGCCAGTGTCAGGTTCATTTGTCTGCTTGTGTATATTATTTCACTTTTCTCGTTAGAAGACTGATCCATTTCAGTTTCTTGATCACAGAGTAGCTGAAGAAGAGAACCAGCAGTCTCAAAAGTGTGGACACACTTTCCTTAGTTAGCTAATGAAGGTATTACTTAAACTGCAAATGTCTCCTTTCTTCAGCAGTAACTACCATAGTGCAAATGCTGCTTCTGATCTTAAAAGGTTTCACACACCATGACCAGCTTTAATGATAGTCTTTATAATCAAAATAAGAACAAAAATAACTGAGTAGTGAGTGGAGGGGATGTAGTGTGGCATTCTGAGAGTTCTGTCACATTTCATTGCATTTATGTTAATATAAGAGCAATGCAACATTGCAGAGGTAAGTTTGTTTTGCTGCCTTATAGCTTTTGGTTCTCAGTTTTGGTTCCCAGCTTGGGTGCCTTCTCTGCATATCGTCCCATTGTCTGATATATATATTTTTTTATGGTGGGGTGCTCCTTTTTCCCTGATATTCTGAAGACGTGCCATTAGATAAGTTGGCTATCTTCTGAGTTACCCATTTGTGTGTGTGTGTGTGTGTGTGTGTGTGTGTGTGTGTGTGTGTGTGTGTGTGTGTGTGTGTGTGTGTGTGTGTGTGAGAGAGAGAGAGATGCACACTCAACGTGCATGCAGTTTTTGTGAGTGAGTATGTTTTTATATCTTTTAGTGGACTGGCTTCCCATCCAGAATAACTTCTCTATTCTTACCCATTGAATGCTGGAATAAACCCTGGTCCCACCTTACAGCTTTGAGTCCAATAGTGTTAGGATGGGGGAATGAATGTTGACATTACACTTGCACATTGTGATACTCCGTAAATGTTGTGATAGTTAAAAAATGTTAAACAGCAAGGCATGTTAATTATTGAAAGACTAAAAAAAGACACAGAAGACAGAGGAAGCAACTGGATAGGAAGGTTTGTTGTCTTTATTCACAGTGTGTTGTAGTCAGTGGGCATTTGCTGTGGTATCCATCCAGCCAGTGTTAATAAATCTCTGAACCTCAAATGTTCAGTACTGATTAAGGTAAGTAGCTAAGATGCCCACGATTCTAAACTCTCACTGTTTGAAGTGTGTATTCTTCTTCAGTAAGGTGTCTACATGGAAGTCGCTTGTCTGCATGTATCTGCTACAAGAGAGCATACCAGGCTACAGTAAGAGTCTTGACTTGACCATTGAATTGCTGGTTGTTCACTGAACAGCAACAAAGAGTATCTATAAATAAAATTTTGTCAAAGTTCTTGGATGGGTGTCATGCACAAACTTTGTGATCTTACGAGGAAATTTATCTGGTGAGAGCTGTTCTTAAAAACCATGCTGTTTGCTGGCCCTTGTCATTGTCAGAGCAATGTAATTATAAATGCTGTAATCCACATGGCTGGTTTCCCAAGCTTGCCCATTACCCCTTGCCCCCTCCACACTGTTGAAAGTTTGATTTTATAGTTTTTCTGTTATATAGCGAGTAAAGCTAGTGTACATTAAATTGTGTGTGTGTGTGTGTTTTCAGGGTTGCAGCTGGAGGTCGCTGTATCGTAGATGAAACATTTGCTTTTAGAGAGAAAAAAGATTTATCATTGTAAACCTATAAGACTGGAAATGCGTTGGATTGCTGTACTTATGAACTGGTACTGATGTGGTTGCAGGCAGCATTTAACCACTCTGCAAACAAAAATCAATATCCATTTTATTGTATGCATTTGGCGTAAGCTGAGATCTAATGGGTTGGGTATGTGATATACCATATGGATCCACTAAAAATCACTGTGCATCTTTTAATCAACAAGTGATTAAGCTGAAGTCAAACATCGAAAACCATGGGAAGTTGCAAGCTCAAAACTGCAATACATCCAAAGTTATAAAAATTGCTCTATTTTAAAACATCAAAATATCATTTTGTCAAACCACCATTCATCGAGACAACATTGCTGAATTCTCACTACCTTGAGTGACGACATAATTTGTACATCATCAAAATCATGGTCAGCAGTAGTAGCATGCACAACCTCATGATCCGGTGGTGTAAAATTTGTTAGAGAGCAAATAAAGCACCGACTGTGATTTTCAAAGTTGTGTAGTTTGATGATGTTGTCTCCTTGAATGGTGGTTTGATAAAGTGGTGATTTGATATTTTACAATAGATGCATAAAAACACAATAACATTTATTTTTTCATGGAAGCATACCTCCACCCTTTCAAACTTTGTATATATTAACACTGAAGTCAATCACATGGGGGGAAAGGGGAGACAGATTTAAAGAAGTCTCCTTGTCTCCAGATTCAGCAAACCCCAAAGAAGGAAGTAATCTTTGACTGAGTCAGTCTGATATATTTGTTTGTCCTCCTGTTTATTATTGTAGCATTCTTTACATATGGGAAGTTCTCTGCCCAAACAACCTGACATCCAGCCAGCATATGACAGCTTTTATCTACTGCAGGTACATGGAACATCACATATTTGTGCTGGCAACGTCATCCATAAAAGGACGTCCGCACGTACAATTCTCAGAACTTTTCTGCCACCACTCGGAACGCTTGACTTGTACATCAGTCTGCTGCCTGATTCCATTGGTTGCTGCCAGCTTTCAGATAAGTGCCCCATTGTGGATTTATTTCTTTGCTACTGCCTTCTTTGCTTAGTTTATGTCATCCAGGAAGGGCAAGTGTAGGTGTGGAATGCAAATTCCACATAAGGACAGCCACAATCTTTGTCTTTTCTGTCTAGGCCCCAATTATGACTCACCTAAAAAAATCAGGTTATGTCTCTATTAGTAGCTTCTTCACAAGTGGCTAGACACTTGATAAATGCAGTTATGATGCAGTTGAAGCATCCTCTAGAGCAGCTACATCTGGCTCTGTACTCAGAAGGTATTCTTGATTGAGGCTTCAACTTTTGTCAGATGGCATCAAAGCAAAATTTGATGGATGCACCTGTAAATAACTGTGCTCATTTTGGTTCTGCAGCTGCAGATTTAATTAAGTCCTTACAAGAGAAGGGAAAGGAACTTCAAGATTTGAAGCACCTGTTTGTGTCTTCTGTTCCAAAATTCCACAGAAATGTTCCCACTAAAACTTACTTTGTTAGGAGACAGGTGCACCCATCTTCTTCCTCTGCTGCTTCTTCCAGAACTAAAAAGACTGCAAGAAAACCTCCACAGTCTAAGATCACTGGTTCTGGCCCTCCATCCCAGCAGCACTTTCTAGCCAGGACAAGTACTGTGTGACTACCAACCTCTTCCAAATCTTATTCCTCTATCTCTTTGTCTGCCTCTCTCTTTTTCAGCTTGGGCAAGTATAACTTAGGATTCTTGGGTTATTTCTATTACCCAACAAGTACATTTCATGACTTAGTAAAATCTTCCTCCTTTCATGAGTGTTCCACAGCCCCCCTACAAACCAGGTGACATTGTTTCTACAGGTTCTAAGGGAATTACTTTCTCAAGGCACAATTCAACATGTGCCAATGAACCAAAGAGGCAGGGAGTTTTGCTCAAAAATGTTTCTTGTCCCCAGAAAAGACTGTCCTTGGAGACCAGTTCTGGAGCTGTCCCACTTCTACACTTTCCTAAAAGTACAAACTTGCCACATACTAGCTTTATAGACTTTGTTTCCTCCACAGTCTTGCATGGCTTCTCTAGACGTCCAGGATGCCTACATTCACATACCTATCCATCCTCTTTACAGGAAATTTTTACATTTTGTGGCTTCTTTGCACTTTCAGTTCTCTGCCTTGCCTTTTGGACTTTCAGCTGCCTCAAGGGTATTCACAAAGTGCTTGGCCCCTATGATTGCTTTCTTCATGGTCGAGGGAATTCGGGTATACACATACCTCAGCTCCTCTTTCAGAACAGCTGACTCAGAATCTGCAGTTTGCTGCTATTTCTGTCCTGTAAAGTCTGAGGTTCACCAAAAATTTCAAAAAATATTTTCTTTCCCCATCACAAGATCACATCTTTCTATGGTACAGATTCAGAACAGACCTCATGATGGCTTTTCTTCCACCAGAAAAAATTCTGTCCCTCACTTCCTTCTTCAAAAGCCTTTTAGGGTTTATGGCATCCACAGTACCTATGCTGCCCCTTGCAAAACTCCACATGAGGAAATTTCAGTGGTACCTAAAATCAGTTTGGGTGCAGTATGCTCACCCTCTGGAGTTTGTGCTCCCTTTTCTCCCATGTCTAAAATATGAGCTCCTTTTGTGGATTCAGCAATTTTCTTTGAGTCCAGGCCTTGCTCTTCATCTGCCCCAGCCAACTCAAGAGTTCTTTACAAATGCCTCAGATATAGGCTGGGTGGCTATTTTTGCATCAAAGAAGGTGCAGGGTCTCTGGCCTCTTTCACAACGAAAAGATCATGTCAGCATCAAGGAAATGAGGGCTGTTATCCTAGCTCTGCAGGTCTTTCATCCCCTCTTTCATCCAGGCCCTCTGAAAGTGTTTACAGACAACACCACAGGCCTTTGTTATGTCAACAAATGCTTCTTTGCAGGTTAGGTCTCATGGCATGGGATTTGGCAGTTCAGTACAATGTGACCTTTCAAGTGGTTTACATCCCATCAACCCAAAACATTGTGGCAGACACACTAAGCAGATCCATGACTCAATTCCATGAATGGATGCTTCACGGGGATATCTTTCCTCTCATTTAGAAAATTCCTGCTCAACATTCTGCAGGACAAACAGAAATCTTGCTGTGACTTCCTTTTAGCTAAGACAGCATTGGTTCCCTCTTCTTCTGCATTTAGCCAATGGCAACCATCACATGTTATCTCACAGAGTGGACCTTCTCACACAGGACAAGGGATCTCTACTTCATCCATGTCTGTCACCCTTACCACTAACTTTGTGGGTGATGAACTTTTGATTCCTTTTAGACGCCTTTTTTCAGAGGACGTGCTTAGGGTTCTGCAGGATCCCAGAAAACCCAATACTAGGAAATCTTGCTTATCCAAATGTAAGAGATTTTCAATTTGGTGTCTTTCTTAAAATCTGGATCCATTTTCAGTAGGTGTTCCGGTAGTTCTTTCTTACTTGTGTGAATTACATAAAGAGTGGTTTGGCTTATTCCTCAGTGAAAGTTCACTTGTCAGCCATTTCTGCCCGTCTGCCATTATGTCCACCTTTGGCTTGCAGATTGGAAGTAAAACTTTTTCATTAAAGGTGTCCTTCATAGTAAGCCTCCCAAGAAACCAGTTCCACCTCCTTGGGATTTGAATTATGTCTTAGAGAAGCTTACTGTTACCCATTTTGAACCTACAGTGTCAGCTTCTATAAAGTTTTGTACTGGGAAACATTTATTTTGCTAGCTTTAACCTCTGCAAGGAGAGATTCTGAGATTCAAGCTTTGATGGCTTCACCATTCCTGGTTTTCCACAATGTTAGGGTCTCTTTGTGTACCAGTCATTCTTTTATGCCCAAGGTGGTGAATGAGTTGTCTCTTAATCAATCTGTTCAATTGCCCACCTTCTTCTCTTCTCCTCAGTCCTCCAGTGAAAGGATCTTACACACCTTGGATGTGCATAGACAACTCAGATTTTATTTGGATAACACTAAGGCTATCAAAGTCTAATCAGCTATTTGTTTCATTTCATCCCAGGGCTCTGGATATGCCTGTCTCTAAACAGACAATTTCTTCTTGGATTTCTAAAGCAATTTTGTTTTTTTATGACTTCCATGCTAAGACTCTTCCTGCTCCTGTTAAGGCTCACGCAATTAGGTCTGTGGCTTCCTCAGGTGCATTCTTTAAAGGCTTTGATACTAACACCATTTTAGAGGCTTCTACTTGGTCTTCTGTTCATACTTTCACCAAACAATACAAGTTGGGTAGCATTTCTAGATCTAGGGCAGAGTTTGCTAGAGCAATTCTCCATGGCTTTGTAGAAAGCTCCTCTGTTTCTTCCTCCTCCCAGGTTTCTTACTAAGCTTTGGTACTCTCCCATATGTAAAGAATACTTCATCATTGAATAGAGGGATATAAAATAGTTGTGTAAAATCTTACCATAAACATAGATGTCCTTCTTTTCTATGTTGCAATATTCTATCCCTTCCTCCTTCCCCTCTATACCTTGCTTTTTTCTTGGATGGCAGATTATTTGTCCTTTCCTCTGGTGTTCCTACAGGGGCATTTCAGTTCTGAGGATTGTATGTGTGGATGTCCTTTTATGGCTGATGTTGACAGCACATATGTGCAACATCTCACATATCTGCAGCAGCTAAAAGCTGTTGTATGCTGGCTGGATGTCTGGTCCCTTGGGTGGAGTACTTCCCATATGTAAAGAATACTGCAACATAGAAGAGAAGGACATCTATGGTCATGGTAAGAGTTTACACATCTATTCTGTTTGTATATGTTGACCTGCATAGAACACTGACCAATTCTACTGGGATATTTTCAGGTTCAGCCAAGGGATACATTACCATTCCATTCAAATCAATAGCAGTTGCTCTATAATATTATCATTGTCAGACAAAAAATCTTACAACGCACCTTTATCATGCATTCATATGTTTGTCATATTACTTTCAGAGGTATTAAGAAATGTGTACGTTAGAGTTATGGAGAGCACTTTAAAAATGTAGCTGTGCGAGACAGCTAGGAGTGCTGTTTGACTACCTGAAAATTGTTATTGTCTTTGTTATTTATTCAAGTTTTCATACATAGTTTTATTAGACATAGAGTAGTTGTGTTTTTATTTTGTTTTATGTAGGTTTTTAAATATACTGAAATTCTTTGACTGATATCCCATAATCAAATGCAAACACTTCCAATGTTACTGCATCTCCACGGAGATGGGGGCATACCTTTATGCTCAGCAGCATTTCCTTTATGTAGCTGTTGGGAAAAAGAAAAAGTCGATTTCTTGATCTCTGACACTATGCTATGTACTCACATCTTTGGGGAGGGTGGGTGAGAGCAAGTTGTGGAGATGAGTGTAAGTGAAGGAAATGGATACCGTTTTTAGGGATCAAAACAGTTACAGGAAGCCTCATTATATATCAAAGGAAATATGGGCAGATATCAGTATAAAAACATCGGTGGATATTAGACACTGACCACTGGATCACCATACTACAGTAGTTGTTATTGCAGTTGGATATAGTAGTGCAGTAGGAATCTTAATATACTTCTGACGTCCTTGTCTAAAATGAACAAAAATGACATGAGTTCATGTTAACTGCTGCCTTGACTAGGAAAATATTATTTTAAAAAAGTGTTCAAAGAATTGGCACAAATATCTTTCTATCAGACTGATTTTTTTTCCTCTTTATTCTTTCAGTTGACTGCATCGATCCTACCTGTTCTGGACGAGGGGTGTGTGTTCGGGGAGAATGTCACTGTTCTATTGGATGGGGAGGAGCAAGCTGTGAGAAACCCAGGGCTACCTGTGCAGACCAGTGTTCAGGTCATGGAACATTGTTACCTGATACTGCATCTTGTGTCTGTGACATCAACTGGACAGGGCATGACTGTGCTGTTGGTATGTGTTTCCACTTCTGTGTCACTCACTGTATTTGGTTATTAGTGGAGTTTTGATACTGCAGCCATTATTCTTGCTCCTTACCCTCATTAATCTACTGTGTTACCTCAGTGTGATAAATCAAACAACTGAACCTATGACCCATTAAGTATGTCAAATCTGATTTTCAGTATGTGGTCCAGTCCCACTATAGTTTGACTTCTTTATATCCTTAAACATTCTTATACAACAAGAACAGTTCCAAAAACATTTCAACAGTTACACATGCATGTTTCTTGTCACATGACAGCATTGCACATTACATTAAGTAACCTTTGTAGAAAGAGTGAATGCATTGTGGGTGGAACTGGCTATAGTAATTCTGTGTTTATTAAAATGTACTGGATGTTTTGAAGTTATACTGCTCTTGTGTCCTTGTTATTCAAAAGCATAAAGCATGATTCATTTGAGTTTTCTTTAATCAGGTGTGCAATGTTGTTTCGATATGTGTTGCAGTACACAATATAAAAGAATATGGTTACCATTGACATACATTTTTGTGATGATCTTGTGCAGCAGATTAAATCTATGGAGCTAAAACTCAGCAAGACAAACAGCTGCTGCCTGGTAGTACTTATGTTGACCCCAAAATCCTTCCTTTTGATCACAATTTATCAGTAAAGCAAAAGTAAACCCCAAGTAAAATATTCTCCCCATTCATTTCCCCATCCTCATCACTTTTACCAAGACCCAACTTAGAGTTAATATGAGATGACAAAAAAAACAACAAAAAATTGTTGCCAAATGTTAGCTTATATGTTTTTGTGGGAAACCACTTTTCACTTATTGAAATGGACTAAAGAATTTAGCAGCCACATAAGAAAAACAAAGTGTTTTACTCCATGTGCTTTCTGGCTGCAAAAAGAGCTGGAAGGCAGTCATTGCCCTTATGGAGCTCCTTCAGTTACCATTACTTTAACTGGGAAGGAATCAGTTGCTGTTACAGACTTTCACAAGTTACTTCATGCTTTATAAGGAAAGGACAACTTCTGTGCGATTGTCTTCCAGAAGTTGTTGCCTCATATAAAGTAAGTAGATTGACTTTGTCTGTAGTTTCATGGCAGCCTAGCTGCTGTTTCTTCTAATATAAACTCCAGAAGAATAGGTTCCATTTCAGCAAATTGTCTCCTCCATTTGTGCGTTTTAGTTTCACAGAGTGTTTGCTTCCTTGGCCATATTGAAGATGCATAGGTTGATTCCTGTTCAGGCATAAGATATGCTAATATTGTAGGAAGTCATACAAGGCATGTTTCACTGTCTGAGTTCCAACTACTTTAGGCTGATGCTACAGCTGTTAGTTAGGTGTTGTCCTACTTTCTGTTAAAACAGAGTAATATTCTTTTCACATTCAAAGCTTCAGAATACTCGGAAACAAGTTTCTGTAGTGCAGTGAAATTGATCAGTCATTTTAGTGGCACCCCAAGTATATTTTGCTTATGGCGTTTACATGGTGTGTATCAACATTCCACTGATTAATTTATCGTGACGACTTGTAGAAAGAATGTCTCATGAGATGCATGCACTGTGCTGATGAAGTAGATAAGTTCTTTGAGATGCTGCATTTGTTGAGTAGTTACAGCCACTTAGAGGATTAACAGAATAAAAAATTGACATGCTTTATGGTAAAATAACAGATGAGAGTGTCATTGTGGAAAAATCCATTTTGCGACGGAATGGAGTATTTTATTGGAGAAACTTTCTGAGAGTCGGAAACAAGTTACCTTGATTCTTTGTGCTCACTGCTACAAGAGGCTAATTTCAAAACTGAATGTTGTTGAGGTTTCTAATAGTCTGGAAACTATATGGATCAAATTGTGATATGTATTTAGGCTGTATACCTGAAGAAACTCAGAATTATTACAGCAGATGATATGGAATGCATGATGCCCCATGAGTGGTTGTGGAGCTTATCAGATAGCAAATATGTCAGCTATAGGATAAAGTTTCCGAGATAGTTACAGAGATTGAACAAATCGAGGGACAGTTAATTTGTACTGGAAGACAAGATGAAGTAACCAAGTTTAAGGCTTTATGACAGGCAAAGAGAAAAATAATTTGAAGTACTGTGTGAAAGGAGTTGACTTGGCTTGTTAAAGATACTCTGGGGAAAGCATTTGTGAATCATCTGTCATTGTCAGAAACTGAAGTCAGAGCTTTGGAAGCCGAGACAACAGGGTAGAGTTATCTGTTGCTGGAAGGTTGACTGAAGTCTTAATGTGAGAGTGTTCAATCTCGCCTTTGTTCTTACACATGGGTTCGGAGCCGATCCTCGGCTCCGTGCCGGCCGACTGCAAGCTCTGCATCGAGAAGAAGCTCGAGGACATCTAATACCCACAATCCCCCTCTGCCTTTACCTCAGATCTAGTTTGCCGCTGCTGCATAATGACGCTGGAGACTAGCTCGAGGCTGTACAGATAAGATATTTATCTATTCTGTTTAAATTTCAGAAATTCCTTTCTATCTAGTTACTTAGAGTATAAAAGTAGGTGTGTGAGTGCATTAGAAATTCTCGACACTTAGAATAGCTTAACTTAGTTAACTTTCGAGTTTAGAGTTTTTCGGGGCCTACCCCTTCTTGGACTTGTGACTAGAAACTTGTTGTAGTCTTGCCTTTAGGCAGTTATCAGTTGACTTTTGACTAAAAACTTGTGGTAGTCTTGTTTTTAGCTATTATCAAACGGACTCTTATTCCCGGATTTGACACTATTACTGGATTGGACTTTTTACTGGACTGGACTGTCTTTTCATTTGTCAATATGTCTGAAAAGATGAAATCTGGTTTTAAACGTTGTCAGTGTGGCCAGAAAATGTCAGTCACAGACAACCACAGTTCCTGTGTCTACTGTCTTGGCCCTCTCCACTTACAAGAGGACTGCTCTATTTGTCACTCTTTTAGTGGGAGGGTCATGACAGATAGGTGCAGGAAACTGATGGATAGAGGATTACTGAAACCCTCTTTCCAGGAGGCTCTGGATGCTTCAGACCAGGCATCCAAGTCTTCGAAGGGTCAGCCCGAGCCAAAGTCATCGGCTCCGAGCTCTTCGAGTCTAGTTAGATCACCGGTTCCACAGACTTTGGGGCCGAGTGTTCAACTGTTGGCAGTTCCCGAGCCTCGAGTCTTGGAACCGGTGACGGAGCTCCCTCCACCGACTCTGTTGAGGTCGGCTCCGTCTTCGATCCCTTCGACTCGTTCTTCTAGAGCCCTTTCCGACACCGACGTGGACCGGGTGGTGCAGAAACTTATGGAGCATACGGCCCTGTCCAAACTTATTTCAGTCTCCTCTCAGTTGATGTCGAGACTTGAAGGCCTGCCACTATCTCCATCTGTTCCTCCTCCGAGACCTGTTCAGTCTTCGGAGCCGGAAGAAGCTGACCTGATGATTGTGGAGCCCTCGGTGCCAGAACAGTCTTTTTCTCGGTCGGCGCCGTTTACCTCGACTCCATCCGATCCGGTACCGGAGTCTCGGGGCCGAAGATCTGTCCTTGGTTCCGGGACCAAGAGTCGAACCGATGTTTCGGTTCCGACTCTCCCTCTCGGGGCCTCGGCACGGATCGATTCGGTTCCGTCCTCAGGGTCGGTGCCTTGACTCCTGTTTGATTCTTCCCATTTCTTGAGCCGGTAGATACCTCGACTCGGGACCCGGGGGCCTTTGACCTCATGAGGAAGGTGTTGTCTACCCAGACAACCACATCAGCAGGTACAGCTTCTCCTCCCAAAGGACCGTTATCCTCCTCTGCACCCACGGCCACGCCCAAGCGTCGGGCACCAGTGTCTCAGCCACCCCTGGAGGGTGCCCCTCTTCCTCGGAGGCTTCTTCGGATGCTCCCCAAGAAGTTCCTAGGAAAAGACTGTGTAAGAGGAGACACTTGGATTCTCCACAAGAATCCTTGACATCTGATACTGACTTAGATGAGTCAGAAGGGTCCCCTAAGTCACCTTCAGAGGATGTCTCTTTTCTGACATCTTGGAGATCCTTAAACAGAGGTGACTGGCAAGCCTCCCCCTTCTGAGGATGAGTCAGTTTTGCTGAAGGCATTTGGTGCCGTCCTTCCTCCTCCTGGGTCACTCCGCCCTTTGATGAGTTAATGGAATTGATTGCTCGAAGGGCGTGGGAGACTCCTGACACAGTGGAACCAGTCCCTAGGAAGCCAAATAAGTACATCACGGCACCACAGGACAAAGCTTACCTTACCAAAGGAGTTCCAGTAGACGCCATGGTGGTGGCAGCGGCCACGAAAAAGGAGATGTCGGAGTCTTCCTCATCTGTCCATCCGCCTAACAAAGATTCTAGGACCATGGACAGATACGGGAAGCGCATTTTCAGTTCAGCGGCTTTCTCTATGCGTCCCCTGAACTATTTGACTCATTTTACACGTTTACAGAGGGATCTAGTCAAAGAGTTGGGAGATACCCTCCAGGGTGCTACAGATGCCGCTATCTCAGAGAAAGTTACAGCGCATCTCAACACCCTTACGTCCATTGTGAACTCGTCCATGAGGCTGATATCCTATGCAGCCGAAGGATCGAAATGAACAGCGGCTTCAGCGATTGCTCTTCGTAGGCAATCCTGGATGCGCTTATGTTCGCTTTGTAGCCTTCAAGTCTTCCTTTACTAACGCCCATTTGATGGAGCCACACTTTTGGCCCTAAAGTAAAGGAGACCCTTACCCGGTGTGAACAGGAGGGAAAGACTCTGTCTGCTGTCGGAGTCCGTTTTCCACCCTTCCAGACCGTACCCCAAAGGGCAACGTGGTGGGAAAATGTGGTTTCAAACCCCAAGGATCTTTCCCACACACAGGGTGATGCCCCTCTAGAGGCAGAGGGGGCAGAGGTGGAAGACGCCGCCCTGGCGGCAGAGGGGTCCGCAAAACCAAGGTGACAGGGATAACCTCCCTGGCAAACCTTTCAGCACTCCTGAGAGGAGGCCCGACTGTCCTGCTCTGGAGGCAGTCGGGAATTAGCTTTATACCCTCAGGCCTGGCAAAACCTTTCTTCAGACAATTGGGTAAAAAGCATTATTACCAGAGGTTACAAAATCCCATTTCTATCCACCCCCATTCCAAAGAGAAAACTCCCAGATGTACCACCCCATCTGCGAGACCCAGCAGCTGCAGAAATTTCAAAGCTGCTAGAAAAAAGTCATCCAACCAGTCCCAGCGGACCAAATAGGATTCGGAACTTACTCAAGGTTCTTTTTAGTTCCAAAGAAAACAGGGGACTGGAGGCCAATTCTGGACCTAAGTCATCTCAACACCTTTGTCAAGAAGGAAAAGTTCCGAATGGTCACGCTTCAATCGATCCTTCCATTCTTACGGAAGGACGACTGGATGTGCTCAATAGATCTGAAGGACGCATACTACCACATCAAAATGGCCAGGGCGTCCAGAGATCACTTGCTTCGGCTGGGAGCCAGTCACTATCAGTTTCGAGCCCTGCCCTTTGGCCTGACCACAGCCCCCAGGGTCTTCACCAAATGCATGGCAGTGGTAGCGTCTCATCTGAGGCGCCTAGGATTCCAGGTGTTTCCGTATCTGGACGACTGGCTCCTGTCTGCCACCACCAGGCCAACTGATACAAGCCAGGGATTACTCCTACAACTTTGTACACACCTTGGCATTTCAGTAAATTTCGAAAAATCTTTGCTACAGCCATCACAGCATATCTTATTTATAGGAGCGAATTAGATACGCCAGTTAGTTCTAAAACTTCCGACAGAAAGAATAGTAGCACTTCAATTCAACATTTCCTTCTGCTGTCGTCCAGAAAATCCCCAGCAAAAATTGTTCTGAAAGTTTTGGGTCTCATGGCAGCTTCTCTCATAGCAATACCATTGGGAAGACTGCACATGAGAGTGCTACAATGGCTTCTATTTGCACAATGGTCATTCCAACAACTTCCACTGACTCACGAAATATTGATAACGAAAACATGCAAATCACACCTAATGTGGTGGTTACAGACTTGCAACCTATCCGGCGGAAGACCATTTGTGCTACCCACACCAGCGGCGATAACCACGGACGCTTCCCTGATAGGGTGGGGGCATCTTTCAGGGACAGACAGTCCAAGGCGAATGGACCAATCTGGAGTACAATCTGCACATCAATGTTCTGGAGTTGAGGGCAGTGTTTTTGGCGTTGCAACACTTTGCTCCCCTTCTTCCTCCAGGGACCATTGCAGTTCAGACAGACAACATGTCCGTAGTCTGGTACATAAACAAGCAAGGGAACCAGGTCTTACCAACTATGCAGAGAGGCCATGAGAATTTGGCAATGGGCAGAGTCCACGGTCGCTTTCTGATCGCAACGCACATCCCGGGTCATCCAACGTCATAGCCAACTGGCTGAGCAGGGCAATACTATTGCCTCACGAGTGGTCCCTCAAACAGTCAGTTGCGGAAAAGATTTTTCGCAAATGGGGCCAGCCTACCTACGATCTGTTTGCGTCTCCAATGAACGCCAAATGCAGGAGCTACTTTGCCCTATTACCCCTCCAGGGAAGTCCCCAGGGACGCTGGTGCACGATTGGCCCCGGTCTCCTATATGCTTTTCCTCCATTTCCCCTGATTGCAAAGTTTCTACAGAAAGCAAACAACCTTCAGAGGACTATAATTCTCATTGCTCCGTTCTGGCCTCGTCAAATTTGGTTCCCTTTCTCTTGCATCACCGCATTCGGGACCTTGGATGCTGGACCCAGAGCCAGATCTACTGACTCACTCGTCAGGAGTTCCTCACCCATCCCTGGAATCTCTCCATCTAGCAGCTTGGCTGCTCCGCCTTTAGCCAGGTCAATTCCCCTTACATCGGTTCAAGATATTTTGGTAGCTTCTCATAAAGTTTCCACTACAAAGACTTACACCAGTAAATGGAAGCTTTTGTCTTCTGGGCGGAGTCACATCAGTTGGACCCTGTTACAGCTCCGTTGAATAAGGTTTTAGAATTTCTGACGAATTATTTCAGGAAGGAGCTTCCCCGGCTACCTTAAGAGTACAGTTAGCTGCCATTTCTAACTATCATATAGAAGAAAGTGGTGCACCTATTATGGCTCACAGACTTTGTAAAGCCTTTTTGAAAGGTTCTTTTCATATCAGACCACCAGTCAGAAGTCCGACATCACCGTGGAATTTAAATTTATTGCTCTCTAAATTGATGTTACCACCCTTTGAACCAGCTTCAACTTGCACTTTGAAATTTTTGTCATGGAAAACATTATTTCTAGTGGCTATTACATCTGCTAGACAGTGTCTGAGCTGCAGGCCCTTTCGGTCAAACATCCTTATTTAATTTTTCATTCTGACAGAGTATCCCTACGCACTAATCCATCCTTTCTTCCCAAAGTTTGTTCTGCTAGTAATATTAATCAGTCCATTGAATTACCCACCTTCTTTAAAGACCACTCTAATAAATTAGAGTATATGTTGCACAAACTGGACGTCCATAGACAACTCAGATTTTATTTGGATAGAACAAAAGATCACAGGAAATCTGATCAGCTATTTGTAGCTTTTGCTGACAGCAGAAAGGGTCTTGCAGTTACGAAACGAACTCTTTCAAAGTGGCTAACTGACTGTATCATTTATGTTTATGAAGATTCTGATCAAACATTATCAGCAAAACCCAGAGGACATTCTACCAGATCAATTTCTACATCTTTGGCTCATGCAGCTCGTTTACCTTTAGACACTATTTGTGCGGCTGCTACTTGGGCTAAACCACATACATTTATATCTCATTACAAAGTGGACAGGGTTTCTAGGGATAGGGCAACCTTTGGTTCCACTGTGCTCAAGAACGTTCTCCCTTGAGTTCCTCAGGATCATGGAGCTAGGGACACTACCCATGTGTAAGAACAAAGCGAGATTGAACACTCTCACATAAAGAAGTTATGTCCTTACCATAACGTTCCATGTGGAGTGTTCATCTCGCTCTGGTTACACTCCCACCCTCCCACCCTTAGGAAGAACGCTCGATTTGGTGCCTGGTCTGGAGTATTCTCCTTCTGCTGTTGCAGTATTACTGTTACTGTCATACACTGGGTATGTTTGTATATATATGTTTTTTTATGTATATAGTTGGCATGTGTGCGTGCTTATGTCTGGTTTGCTTGCAAACTAGATCTGAGGTAAAGGCAGAGGGGGATTGTGGGTATTAGATGTCCTCGAGCTTCTTCTCGATGCAGAGCTTGCAGTCGGCCGGCACGGAGCCGAGGATCGGCTCCGAACCCATGTGTAATAACCAAGGCGAGATGAACACTCCACATGGAACGTTATGGTAAGGACATAACTTCTTTTTTTGAGGATGTGATGAAGTAATATAATTACAAAAGACTAAAACTTAAAATTATTGTTGTTACCATTTGAAGTTTGTTTTTGTTTGTTTGTTTTTCTGGGGGGGAATGGTAAAGTCTTACTATTTTGATAATTTGAATAAGACAGTTGATAAGGATTGCATTTGATTCAGTTACAGGTGGAAAAAAGGAATGTGATGTCACTGAAATGATATACATTGATACCACAGTAGAACTACTGAGGATGAAAAGAAAGAGAGTTCAGACAAGATGCAAAAAATACCAACGAACAACAGCTGGACCCAAATTGCTACACCACAAAACAACACAACCAAGACAATAAAAACTTCTTTATTTCTCTAGTGCCTCAGCCACAGTAAGCCTTCAAGTAGTAACAAACCACATATAGAAGCCGAGGCGCTAGAGAAATAAGGAAGTTTTTGTCTTGGTTGTGTTGTTTTGTGGTGTAGCAATTTGAGTCCAGCTGTTGTTCATTGGTATTTTCTTCTATGGCCAGTGATCCAGCTACTAATATTCCACGTATCTTTAGAGAGGACAGTGGTGGTACCTCTCAGCCGGACTATTGATGGTTTCCTGAATGTTAATTCTAATCGTGAGTCTGACCGTTCCGATATGAACACAGGCAGTGATAATGGTTCGGGTGTTCCAGTATGGGAGCGTTTCTTAGCAGAAACACGAAATAAACGTATGAACAATCCTTTTGCCAATATTGGTAAACGTTCCATGGACTTCCCGACAGAGGTAAAAACATTGATTTCTAAGCTTAGTAATCTAATGAATCTACATTCTACAATTATGCCAGCCTGCAAAGATATTTGGATTTGGATATCATTCCACGAGGGCTCAGAGCCGTGAAATTTCCCTCTGAACCATTTAATGTTGCGTGTTCTGCTGATAAGGCGTTTCAGCAGAGATGGGAATGTGCAGCACATCAATGCTCTAAAGAATGGATTAAAATTCTGGTTGAGAGAGATATTATTAAGTTAGCTAATTTGAAGAAAGATATTAACATGGTGTGCACTAACCTAATGTCTGTACTAGATAGAACTAGACTTGAGTCCTGTTTACGTGATATTCAGGACAAGGTAAATCTACAAGAAAAGAAAGTTGTTGAACAAAAGACGTATAAAATCCAGAGAGATCTCTGTGATTTTGAAAGAGGTACTGCCTTCTTCAGGGGATCCAATCAACATTCACGCTCTAAAGCTCGCCCGCCTAGTGGTATTGGTTGGGCGAGAGACAGAACTGCTAGTGCGACTAGCATTGACTTGCCGGTTAGTGCACAAGATAGATACTACAGTGAGAACGATGCCAATGAGTTTCTACCTTTGCCATCTCCGGTAGATGACCGGTATTTTCCTGAGCATTTTCATCCGCTGCAAGACTATGGTAGGCAACAGAAAAGAAGTTATGCTGAACAAGAACATAATAGAGGAGGACCTCAACGCCAGTGGCGTGACAACAAAAGGACTAAATGGTACTAATATATGTCTTAATCTTAATAATGTGGTTAATTTATCTGGTTGTTTTATCAACGACAGTATTATTACTATGTTAAATCATGGATTAAAATTTGTACCGACTGTATTACTTAAATTATATGAATGCAAAATAGAATTGTTCAGATTTGTTAGGAAACTGCATTTATGGTATTATTTTCAGTATTTGTCCTCTGAGAGGGTTGTTGAAACTGAGTTAGATAACACATGTAGTATTGATGAAAATGTAGTAGATATTGACACAAATGATTCGTTTATATCTTGTTCAAGTGATTTTAATGCTTACTGTGTTATAGATACTTCATCGGTGGCTACAAAAAGTGATTTTATGCCTCCTTGTTCTCATGAAGGCATCAAAAGATTTCAAGCTATGGTTGAATTTGAAGTAGATTTGTTGTTAAAGAATTTTGATAAGAAACAGGTGGATTATAATTTAACTAAGAATGAATGGTTAGAATTAGTTAATTTTTCTAAACAGAAAGAGTTGGTTATAAAGCCCTCTGATAAGGGGAATAAAATAATTATTATGCATTATACACAGTATTTAAACGTGTTTAGATTTATTAAAGGATGAAACAGTTTATTGTATAGTGAGTAGTGATGTTGTTGAACGAGCTAAAGATAGTTACATATGT
Organism: Protopterus annectens; assembly: GCF_019279795.1. Lineage (NCBI taxonomy): Eukaryota > Metazoa > Chordata > Ceratodontiformes > Protopteridae > Protopterus > Protopterus annectens. The sequence goes on along the minus strand of NC_056735.1, from coordinate 1,490,875,622 downwards.
TTAATACAGAGAGGTCTGAGGTTAGTTTACTGGTCTGAAACTGATGTTAGGAATAAGCTGATAATCCTCCTGGTAGACCTAGAGTTTCAGCCAGTAAATATTTTTTACATAATCTGGGAGTCATATTACATCAGGTATTATTAAAGGAAGCACAAAAGCTTCCTTCTTATATATAAGACTCCTTTGATTTTTTTAAATAAAATAAAAGATGTTATATGGAAGGGCAACATGTACTGGATTACATTAGACGTGAAAAGTCTCTACACTAATATTAAACGTGTTTGGATTGGAAGCATTATACAAATGAATGGGTGATCATCCTCTTACACATTATGTTTTAGATTTAGTGAAATTTTGTTTGGAAAATAATTATTTTTATTTTGATAATCAGATTTTTCATCAAATACAGGGTACAGCTATGGGTGCTCCATTTGCACCCATGTATGCTAACATTTTTATGGGATTGGTTGAACAAGAATGTATTTATACTAATTCATTTGTTAAAAAGTATGTGAAATTTTATTTTAGATATATATTGATGATTTGATTTTTTTATGTGAAGAGGGTGTACATCTGGTATTTTTGTACAGGAAATTCACATTAAAAGGTTTGATATAGTTACAATATGGGCAAACAGTTTCTTTTTTGGATATTAATTTGCAAGGTATTGTTGGAAAACATGTTGGCACAAGTATTTACAGGAAATTTGGTTTGCCACATGATTTTTTGATGGGTACTAGTTGTCACCCTAAACATACCATTGAAGCCTTACCGTATGGTGAATTTTTGAGAATTTCCCGTTTATGTAATGATGATGATATATTTATGAAGGAAATACAGCATACTAGAACTATGTTTATAAAAAGACAGTATGATGTTAAATTAATTGATTTGGATATCCAAAAGGTACTTAATATTAGATATAATGCTAGAGCCTTACTAAAAAAATAGAGGCAATAGTTATAGTGGTTATAGTATAAAAAAGAGAATTTATTTTTAGTCTCTACTTATAATGTTTGTAGTGATAGTATTAAAAAATATACAGTACATTTTTGGGGATTTTTTAAAGAATTTTGGTGAACTTAATAATTTAATGGATAAAAAAATATTTTTTTCTTACAAAAGGGGTAGAAATATTAAGGATGTGGTTGTACACAAAATTTTTTAGACCTGAGTTGAAATTATATCATCATATTGCTAGTGGAGGTATGTCATCATGTGGCAAATGTAGTGGTTGTCCATATATAATTAATTTTTTTCCTTATATTAATAATATTAGTTTTAGACCTAATGGGACATATAATTGTAGGACGGAGAGAGTTATTTATGCCATAAAATGTGGATGTGATAAGTTTTATATCGGTCAAACTAAGAGAATGTTTAAGATTAGGTTACTTGAACATTTGAGAGATATTAGGGTAAACAAGTTAGAGAGCCCTTTAGCTCAACATTTTTATGAATATCATGGTGGCCAATGTGATAGTCTAAAAGCGACTATTTTGCAACAAGTGGTTGTAAGTGATTTTGATGTAAATATGATTAAGAAATTGCTTCTAAAAAAGAAACTGTTTTTATTTTAAAATATAACACTTTGATACCCAAAGGTCTGAATACAGACTGTTGTTGGAGAAGTGTGGTTTAAAATAGTTCAAAATAGTTTTAAGTTTGTAGTATCTTTTTAAATTGTTCAATTGTTTGATTGCTTGATTGTTTGATTAATGAATAATGATTGTAGCTGGTATTATTTAAACTGCTTCTATATGTGGTTTGTTACTCCTTGAAGGCTTACTGTGGCCGAGACGCTAGAGAAATAAAGAAGATGCAAAAAATAGTTGTTTGCTAGGAGCAAGACAACTGGATTGAATTAAATGTTCCATGTGAGGATATGGACTGGGAGGATGAATAAGGATGTGCAATAAATATTTGTTTGCTCAGCCAAAGGAAATAGACATACAAGTGCCCTTACTATGGGGTAAATGATATAGCATCTTTAATGAAGCTTTTTTTGTTATAAGGTTGAGGGTGTACCTATATTGTTTGGGTTATATTGCAAGGACTAATATGTGGTACAGTTTAACAATATTCCAGTATATGTTTTCTTTAGCCTTGTGTTGCCAAAATGCTAATTCTTATAAAGGAACTATCAGACAAAGAGGGGATTTATTTTCCCTATTTTCTTGGGTATATAACCATATAATTTATAAGTTTGTCAACATGTTTCTGTAGGCTGTAAAATGTCATATTTGTTAGAACGTTTGTTACACTGCTTATGTTGGTACACAATGACCTTAAAATTTTTGTCCCCATGCCTGCCAACCATCAATCCTCCTCCATATGGAACATAAACTATTCATTCCATTACCCTGGATTAACGTGAGAGCTGTGTAGATCAGGCTGACATTCGGGCAGCCTTCAGGGTGCATTGTGCCATCACCAGCATCCTGTCAAAGGTCTATATCACATAGTCGAAGTTCTGTAACTCTGAACACCTAATGGTTGAACCATTATGTTTAAAGTTACAAAACTTCAACTACTGGAAAAAAAAACAAACAAACAACGGCAACAAAATAAATTGTTGTAAGCAGGGGGCAAGCCCCCCTGCACCCCCCACACCCCCCTGCTACTTAAATATACCAACTCCATGATCGTACCACATTGAACTGAATGGAAACTTCCCCTTTTGGAGATTTCCATTCAAATGCTCAAACTTTTACAAATTCGAACCTGTGGTCTCGACCATATGTGGTTCGAACTTGTAATACGTGATAGGAACCCCCTGTCAGTGAGGGTATCTGCAATTGCCTAAGCGTGCTCCTTGGTGGGGGATGAGAGATCCACCCCTAATGCCTTCCTGATGTAATTTCATACTTCTCCATGACCACATTGAAGGCTACTGATCCAAGCACCTACCCTAGACTCTGCATTTGCATTTCCACCCCTCTTCCTAACAATTATGGAATGCAAACCCTGCTTCATCCCAGCATCCACACCACAGGATCAGGTACCCAAGCCACTTATTGAACACAGGTCATCCGGGCTGTACATAGGACTTTATCCCACTATGCAGGGCCATACACAGGACATTATCCCACTATGCAGGGCCATACACAGGACTTTATCCCACTATGCAGGGCCATACACAGGACTTTGTCCCACTGTGCAGGGCCATGCACAGGACTTTGTGCCACTATGCAGGGTCATACACAGGACTTTATCCCACTATGCAGGGCCATGCATAGGATTTTATCCCACTATGCAGACCATACACAGGGCTTTATCCCACTTTGCAGGGTCATACACAGGACTGTATCCCACTATGCAGGGCCAGGCATAGGACTTTGTCCCACTATGCAGGGTATTGCACTGGACTTTATCCCACTATGCAGGGCCATACGCAGGATTTTATCCCACAATGCAGAGCCATACACAGGACTTTATCCCACTATGCAGGGTCGTACCGAGGACTTTATCCCACTATGCTACCAAGTCTGACATATATATATATATATATATATATATATATATATATATATATATATATATATATATATATATAAAATCAGCAAAGTTTGGTATTTGCATATTTTAGCTAGGCACTTGAAAATTATCTGTGAGGAGTCTGTTTGATATAGAATATAGTGTTAGATAGGCATGTGTCAGGGTGAATTTAACCAGTGGAAATTTTAGGAAGCAGAAATATTAACAGTGCTTAAACGATCATATTAGCAATGCTTAAATGTGAGACTAAAAGTACAAGCTTGTAGTATATAGTACTGTAGTAAACAAGAAAAGGATATAGGGCTAAACTAAAATTCTTTAGCTATAAAGGACTACCTTGTGTGATTAAAAAAGGAAGGTGAAAGCTGTATGTAAACAGCATGATGGGACTTAGCAAGTGGGAAAGGCAAGGAATTACAAGGATGCTGTCGAAGTGTCTGAGATGGTAAAAGATTACAGGGGTAATACTTAAAGTATAGGTGATGATGTAGGACTTCAGGGATGATACAGGAGTATATATGAAAGTAACAGACTGCTGAGATGAAATATAGGTGATGATAAGGGGACTACATGGGTGATGTTAAAATATAAATAACAGTAAAGGATAAGGGATGATGATGAACTATATGTGACAGCAGCGGAATACAGGGAGGATTTTGAAGTGTATGTGACAGTAAGGACCACGGGAATGATACTGAAGATATGACAGTAAGGGACTACAGGGATGATACTGACGTGTATGTGACAGTAAGTGACTACAGGGATGATGATGGATGTGTGACAATAAGGAACTGCAGGGGTGAAGGGGTGATACTGAAGTATATGTGACAATAAGGGACTACAGGGATGATAGTAAGGTATATGTGACAGTAGGGGACTACAGGGATGATACTGAAGTAAATGTGACAGTAAGGGACTAGAGGGATGATACCAAGGTATATGTGACAGTAGGGGACTGCAGGGATGATACTGAGGTATATGTGACAGTAAGGGACTAGAGGGATGATACCAAGGTATATGCGACAGTAGGGGACTAGAGGGATGATACTGAAGTATATGTGACAGTAGGGGACTACAGGGACGATACTGAAGTATATGTGACAGTAAGGGACTAGAGAGTTTATATGAAGTATATGTGCCAGTAGGGGACTACAGAGATGATACTGAAGTATATGTGACAGTAAGGGACTACTGGGATGATATAAGGTATATGTGACAGTAAGGGGGCTACAGGGATGATACTGAAGTATATGTGACAGTAAGGGACTAGAGAGATGATACTAAGGTATATGTGATAGTAGGGGACTACAGGGATGATACTAAAGTATATGTCACAGTAGGGGACTACAGGGATGATGCTGAAGTATATGTCACAGTAAGGGACTACAGGGATGATACTGAAGTATATGTGACAGTAAGGGACTAAAGAGATTATACTAAGGTATATGTGACATTATGGGGACTACAGGGATGATACTGAAGTATATGTGACAGCAAGGGACTAGAGGGATGGTGCTAACGTATATGTGACAGTAGGTGACTACAGGGATGATACTGACGTATATGTGACAGTAGGGGGACTAGAGGGATAATACTGAAGTATATGTGACAGTTGGGGGACTACAGGGATGATACTGAAGTATATGTGACATTAAGGGACTAGAGGGATGATGCTAAGGTATATGTGACAGTAGGGGACTACAAGGATGATACTGAAGTATATGTGACACTAAGGGACTAGAGAGATGAGTTAAGGTATATGTAACAGTAGGGGACTACAGGGATGATGATGGATATGTGACAATAAGGGACTGCAGGGATGATAATGATGTATAGGTGAAAATACAGAACTACAGGATTATGTTGACATATATGTGGTAATTTCTGAAACAGTGGGGTGAGGATACTTGTAGAGCAGTCGTTAAAAAAATAATTGCATTGTTTTTTTTTTTTTTTATTCACAACTTTTTAAAAATGTTTTCTTTGGATTTCATGCCTGGATGTTCTTAAAAGTGACTTGTATAAACCCAGTCTGTCATGAAAGAGGCTGCCTTGCATGTTTGGCCTCTTTCTTTTCTGCTGATACATCTGCTGAGGACATCACACTATATAAACATTTTAATTAGCAGTAGATTTTTCAGTGGGATTCATTCTGCACTTCTTCATTTCCTGTTTTTCTGTTTTGTTTTATTTTAAAGATTATATAGAATTCCTACTAACAGTTTTTGTTCTAGGCGACCCTACTCAGCCTACACAGTTTTGCTTACTCAAAATAGCTTTCTGGGCTTTGACAGACGCAATGTGCTGGAAGATGTCCTTTTTGTTTAATTAACACGGTCACTGACAATAGAGATACAGCTGTTGACATAGTGAACAATACATCTGTCTGCAGGGGTTATGTACAAGTGACCTAAGAGATATTTTCAGATATCACTTCTTACATACAGCTTTGCTCTTATGAGACTTCTAATTCAGCTGAAAGAATAGTTTTCGGCTGTGTGCGTCTTATAATTGTTTTCATAAATAAACTTTTCAATTGTGTGCATATTCTAATTATTTTAATGTCATCCCTATGTTATTCCCAAAGGTGTCACCTGGACCTGCACTGAAATATAACCATCTACTTACATAAAGTTAATTCTTGTGATTGTCCATACACAGAACAGATGATTTGTTGACTGGGATACAGCAGAGCTGTGCAATGCTCAAAGTTCATGATCACTTTGTTATGTAGGATTTTTTTTCCAACATGCAATGACCTCTGAGATGGCTTTTATAACTAGAGGTTCAATGGACACTGGGGGCAAAGCCCATATTTTCTTTACTGAATACCATTTTGCCTTTTCCTAACTGAATGGCTTTTGATAAACAAATGTTTGAAGAAGCTTTCATCTTTATCAGGATTGACAGAGATGCACCAAATATGTGATTATTTGCCATAGTATTCCAGTTTGGGGAGGGCTGTTGTAGCTCACTTAAGATGTACACAGAGTTATGTATTCTCCTTGTTGTGCACTGAACAAAGGTTTTGTGGAGTCCCTAGGTTTTAGTCTACACATTTACTCAGCATGGTACAACTTACTAAACACAGCTCCCTCTTTTCAGAGTTGACTTGCAAGTAAAGTATGGTTACTTCCTTAAGAGTCACAAATTGTACAATCTAAGATTGTGGGAATCAAAGCCTGGTCTCCAGGATTAAATTATATGAGTTTCTTTTCTTTCCTACCCTTGTAAGCATTTTGCTAACTCTCTGGACTCCCTTGTTACTCTGTTCTGCTGTCAATAGTTTATCAGAAATGATTAGTAGTCACTTTCTTGATCTTTGGCATTAATTAATTTCTGCTCAGCCAGGAATTTCCCCTGATTTTATCTACCACAAGTGTACAGATTATTATTTTTCTTTACTTTGAAATCTAGCTGTCAAATCAAGGACAGTCTTGCTCCATTTTCAGGCTCTTAGTCACTTGCTTCCCTCCCCATGTTGAATTTTTTGTGATATCTACGAATGTGTAGAACTTTCCTTTCTAGCCCTCCTGACACTGGACAGAGCCATTAAGAAGAACCAGAGTTTGTACTGATGCCAAATATGTCCCACTGGTCACCCCTCCAGGTTTAGAGAAGCTCCCCCAACTCATTGGCACTATAGGACTTACCTTATAGACTCAAGAGTTTTACTTTAACCATTTTCAGACTTGACATAGTCTTGGGTTACCTTCTTTATTTTCTTCTTCCAATACATTTGCTTGCTGTTTGACATTTAGGTAAGTTTTACCCCTAAACACAGTCACAGAATTCCCTCTTGTTTTCCAGTCCCCTGGAAATTGTCCCAAGACTGGAGGTAGTTGAGTTCTCCAGGTGCCACTGTTTACATTCTGTTTGTTGACTTGTCTGGTTACAGTTGTATTAGTTCCTTAAAACGGTTTTGCATGTGAAATGTCCAGGTTCTTCACTTTCCTTGTGTTTTTTTTCTACTTGTTAAGTGTCCTGTCATCTGTCATTTCATCCTCCTGTCTTCAAATAATAAAGACAAGAATGTGTTGCCATATTTCCTTGTTTAGTCACCATTCACAAAAACATACTTAGGACTCTCTCAACCTCTTCAGGATTTGATATACTAGATAGCATACGAGGCAAACCAAGGAATATTTGCATTGATGTTCATCGTATTTCACTGTTGCAGTCATTACACTTGGGTTATCCTGCTGGCAGGCTACCCGCAGTCGGCCTGAATTCCAAAGTCCTGGTCTGGCGTCGGTTGCTGTCATCTCTTCCCTGACGTCAGTGTGCCAGGGGTATAAAAGTTGCAGCCGACGCCATTTTCTTTAGTCTTTCTTGCCGTGCGGTGCCCGAAGCAAAAGCAGTTCGCAAGTGCCGGTCGGCTGACTCCTGAGATTTTCAAATTTGAATTTCAGATCCGAAGTCTTCAATAAAGCTAAGTACCCCATTGGGGAAACTTTTTTCTTGCTCCAGACCGATGTCAGAAAAAGTTAACAATTGTATTTCTTGTGGGAAGCAAATACCTCATAAGGATTTTCATTCTTACTATATTCCTTGCCTAGGCCCTGACCACGACATTGATAGTTGTCGGTTTTGTGCTAGATTCAACCAATGCACTATTAAGCGTCGGTACAATTTTGCTTTTCATTACTTTGGCCTAAGGTTTATCTATATAATGCCATCAGAACAGCCGACGACCGGAGTTCATAAAAAGCGCAAGGAAAAAGAAAAGGACAGGCATCCAAGGTCCAAAATCGACGACGAAGCCTCTTCTAGGCCAGTCGCGGGTTCGCCGGTTCTCAGTGAGGCGCATTCGCAGCCCCTGACACCCACTACCTCAAAGCCACAGGCCACCTCCGACTCCCACATGGAGACAACTAGGCCTCTGGATACTCAAAGTACTGGGCCTTCGGAAACTAATCCCTCAGATGGGTCCAGAGCCACTGAGCAGGCATCGGCTTCTGAGGGTGTTTTCAGACCTACACAGCTTTATATCAAGCCAACTTCAGCATCCAAGACAAAGACTAAAACAGTTTTAAAGACAAGGAAACAAGTACAGCATTCTCCAGGACAGACTTCCATGCCTAAGAAACAGATGTTCAAAATGGCCGAAGACCTAATTTCTTTGATCAGGGGTTCCCATCCCCCTCCTGATAAGAGGCCTAGGCAAGACACTGAATATGATTCCTCTGATCAGGTTTCCATTTCCTCTGACTCCTCTTCAGAACAGGGATACTCTATTCCTCCCTATGAGGATTCTGATGCTGAAGAATCTATTCCTTCAGCCTCTCCTCCTGAGGATTACTCCTTTGGGGAAACCCTGCATACCATGAGGGAGCATTTCCACTGGGAGAGCCAAGATTACTCAGAATCTAAGAAAAGGCTCAGAGACTTTCTTTTACTACCTCAGCATAGACCTCTTGCTATTCCACCTGTTCTAGACATTGTAGATGATGTATGTCAGATGTATATTCAGAGTCCGGCCTGTCTCCCGATTCTTTACCTCCTGCACCTGTTAAGCCAGACAGATACCACAGGGTTCCAGATTCTCATAAATTTCTATATAAAAACCCTGCTGCTGACCCAGAAACTATTTCTCAGGGTCCCAAAGGGGTCAAGGCCGCTACTGCAAAAAACCCTGTCCCCTCAGATAGAGATTCAAGGGCACTGGACAGATGGTGGAAAAAAGTTTACACTTCTGCTACCTTGGCTGTAAGGGCTTTAAATTGTCAGTTTCATATGCTTAAATATCAGCAATACTTAATGTCTCTGCTAAAACAGAAAATGTTGACAAATTCTGAATGTTCTGAGAACAAGGAAATGCAGGATTTATTGCATGCAGCTGAACAAGTGGGAAAGCATACTTTGCAATGTGGTTATGATTCACTGGAGGCCTCTTGCAGGGCCGCTGTAACAGGTTCTGTCATTAGAAGGCATGCTTGGTTAAAGGAACAGACTCTGCCTGATCATGTTAAAGCAAAATTATTGGATGCTCCATTACAGCATGATACTTTGTTTGGTGTTAAGGCAGAAGAGGTGTTGAAGAAAATGGAGGATAAAGCTAAATCTATGCAGACAGTAAAGGATTTCTTACAGGTACAGCCACCCAGATTTAGCAGGAACTGGCCTTCTAAGAATTGGTCCTTTCCCATGTCAGACAGGTCACAAAGAGGCAGATACAGACACCCTAGAGGCAGATAACAGCCCCAGGCCTCATACAGGCCCAAACAATGGGGTGCTTCTACCTCCAAAAGCGGCAAAGACAAATCACAGCCATTTAGGAAACAGTCCCAATGACTTCCCTCTGCCAATGCCAAGCATTTATCTTTTGGCAGCACCCTTAGGGGGAAAGCTAGCACTTTTTTCACAAAATTGACACATGATCACCCAGGACAAATGGGTCTTAAATATAGTCTCTCAGGGCTACAGGTTCCACTTTCACACCCTTCCAAAGGCAAAAGGTATGCCAGAACTGCCACACAATCGATGGGCAGAGGCACAAAAACAAGTTTTATCTCTCATGGACATGAGGGCTATTCAGCCAGTGCCACAACAAGAGCAGGGACAAGGATTTTACTCAAGACTTTTCTTAGTACCAAGAAAGGACAAAGCATGGAGACCAATTCTGGACATGTCTTTTATAAATACTTTTCTGGACATTCCGAAATTCAAAATGTTGACTCTGCAGCAGCTTCTCCCCATGCTGGCCAAGAAGGCTTGGCTTGTAACTTTGGACCTCAAAGAGGCATACGTGCATGTCCCAATCAGACAATCTTGCAGAAGATACCTCAGATTCATAGCTGGCTCAATGCACTACCAATTCTCTGCACTGCCCTTTGGCATATCTACTGCGCCCAGGGTCTTCACAAAATGCCTGGCACCAGTAATTGCATTCTGCAGACAAAGAGGAATTCATATATATCCCTATTTGGACCGACTGCCTTATTCAAGCAGAGACCAAAGACATTCTACTAAAGCATCTGGCATTTGTAAAAAGATCACTCATTTGCCTAGGGTACACAGTAAATGAAAAGAAATCAAAACTGGTACCCTCTCAAGAGATAATATTCCTGGGTGCAAGGTTAAATACAACTGCCCAGATGGCTTATCTCACGCCAGACAAACAAAGGCAACTGACTTCTTACTTCGAAAGCATGGCAGCAAAGACCCAGCTATCTGCAAGAAAAATTCTGCAGGCTCTGGCCTACGTAGGTTCATAGGTAGGTACTACGCTATCGGCCCTAGGGCCCATACAAGCCTAGCCAAAAAATCTACCCTGGCTTTCGCCACCCAAGAAAATTATTTTCCTGTGCCCCTGTCGAGCAGAGCCACAGAAGTGATTCCCGGGGTGAATTTCCCATTTCCCATCCAATCATCAAGATTTTTCTTGAAGAGTGCTAATGAGGAGCTCTGTTTGACATAGCTAGGTAGTATGTTCCAGAGTATGGGAAGTCTCTGGGACAGGAATCTATCCCTCCAGCATGTTCTGTTTATTGTGGTGACAAGGTTTAGGTCCCAAGAGCGTGTAGCTCGGAGGGATTGGGATTTCTTTAAGTGGAGCATGTCCAGCAGCTCTGGGTTTGACATAGCTTTGTATGTTAGGCAGAGATCGCCCCTGAGTAGGCGATATGCGATGGAGTAAAGCTGTAGTTTTTTGAGACGGTCTGCATAGGGCATCTGTTTGAGGCCAGTAATCCTCTTTGTGAGGTATTTCTGTGGTCTTTCCAGTTGTTGTAGGTGCCTTGTGAGGTACATACCAGAAGGGACGTTGTACTCTATAATGGGTCTGAGTGATGAGTAGAGGGGAACAATGACTTCTTTTTTTCTGGATGAGAATCCTTTTGTGATGAGATGAGCCACGTAGAAGGATTTCCTGACCACTGTGGCGATGTGATTATCAAAGGAGAGACTACTGTCCACCTGTGTCCCAAGGTCTCTTATCACATTTTCGGCATTAAGTAGACTACCAGCTATGTGGTAGTTCATGAGTACAGAATTTTTACCAAAGGGGATGACAATACACTTTTTGGCATTGAGCTTCAGGCCATGGCTTTGAAACCAGGTATCTGTCTCAGTGAGACCCTTTTGTAGTTTGTCCACATCGTTAGGAGTTTCGATTATGGCTCATAGTTTGCAGTCATTTGCAAACTTTGTTAGCCAAAGACCTTCTGTGTTGGCCTGCACTTCAGAGAAGTAGATACCAAACAGGAGAGGACCCAGGACTGAACCCTGTGGTACTCCACTTGTCACTGGTCTGATGTCGGATTTGGAATCCGCTACTTTCACAGTGTGGGTTCTGTCCATGAGCCAGTTGGCAACCCATCTTGTGACATAGGGATTTATACCTAGTTTAGTGAGCTTATCTATAATTCCAGAGTTGGGGGATGGTGTCGAAAGCCTTGGCGAGGTCTAGATAAGCTGTGTGAACCATTTTACCCTCATCTATGGCTTTGGTGACTGCTTCAAAGAAGTCAGTCAGGTTTAGGAGACATGATCTGCCTTTTACAAATCCAAACTGGGTAGGGTCCAGAGTTTGGAGATTACCAGTGTCTTTGTTTATGAGTTCCACGATGATACATTCCATGGCCTTGCAGACCAGGCTCGTCAGGCTAATGAGGCGGGAGTTCCCGGGGTCTGTCGTGGCTCCCCCTTTGTGGAGTGGGATAACCGTCGTGGTGCGCCATTCAGTGGGTACAAAGCCTGAGGTGAGGCTATGATTGAACATGGTACTTAGGTAGGGTGCCAGTTCATTCTGTAGTTCATGTAGAATGCAACCTGGGATATTGTCAGGTCCCATGGATGCTGTGTTCTTGGCTTTGGAGAGTGTGTTTTTTACCTGTGCAGCCATGATTATAGGAACTTTGCATTCTTCCGATATAGAGATGGGCCCTCTAGGGGGTGAGAAGGGGGTAAAGTTAGCACTGAACCTATCTGCTAGGATGTTGGCAATATCAGTTGGTTCTGTATATTTAGTGCCATTGTGCTGTAACTCAGAGCAGATCTGAGTGTTCCCATTTAGATTCTTGACATAGCTATAGAATGCTTTGTGGTTGTCTTTAGAGTCAGTGGCAATTTTGTTTTCATAACTAGCTTTGGAGGATTTTATGAGGGATCTCAGCTTCTTACTGAGGTTGACCAGAGAGTTCCTCCAGTCATGGGATTTTACTCTTTTTTGCAACAGTTTCTTTCTTCTGTTGTAGAGTTTGTTTATGGCAGAGGACCACCAGATTGGCTTACTTTATTTGGAGGATAACATCTTGGTTCTATTTAGGGATAGCATGAACCATGCACTCGTGTAAGTGTTTATAAAGTGCATTTGTGTAGGATTCGGCAGTCATACCTCTATTGTCCGTCTGCATGGGTGTCATGAAGTTTGCCACTTTTGTCTTAAGAAGTGTGAAGTTGGCTTTGGAGAAGTTTTTTATGATGGTTTCCCTAATTGGGGGTGGGGGTGGGATGTGGATGTCTAGGCTGATTTGCTTGTGGTCAGATCTGACCAACGAGGAATTGACCTCTGGTGTGGAACACCGGTTTCCCATGTTGGTAATGACCAGGTCTAGGATATTGCTGCCCCTGGTGGGGGTGTGAATAAGTTGATCCAAGGCGTTGGAATTAATGAATTCTAGAAAACGTTGAACAAAAGAGTTGGTACATGAGTAGTTTTCCCAGTTAATGGTGGGGTAGTTGAAATCGCTCATTATTAGGGTGTTGGGTTGTACCCTAATACTTTCCAGTGTATCAAGAAATGAGGAGTGTGAATCCTGGGGCATGGTGGGGGGTCTGTAGCAAGCTACAATTTGGATTGTGGTCTTGCCCAGAGTTAGTTGCACTTGGATAATCTCGGATGCATTATGCTGTGCAACTAGCCTGGAGGTGTGGATATCCTTAATGAATATGGATACGCCTCCGCCTTTAGTGCTTCCTTCTGGGTTAGGTGGCCGAAAGGTGTGGTGTGAATTGTAGCCTGGTAATGCAGGGGTGCTCTCTGGAGCTTTGAACCAGGTCTCTGTCACTGCACAGATGTCAGTGTTCTCCATTTTAAGGAGTGCCTCGAGTGAGTGCATTTTGAGGTTTAGACTTCTAGCATTGAGTAGCATTACCCACAGATTTTGCTTATTTGTACCTGTTACGGTGGTGAATTTGTCATTTGAATCTTGCCTAAAAAAGGCACTATAGGGGTGGCAAGAGCCTTAGCCAGTATCCGGAATCCTAAGGGTGACAGGTGCAGGCCATCTCTGGCAAAGCATCGTGGTCTGTCGATCATGTCGTCCCAGGCAGACAAATACTGGATCCCCTTAGAACGACACCAGAAGTTTAGCCAATTGTTGGAAGTCAATCATTTTGTCCTTGTACTGTGGTATCATTCTGGGTGATGGCAGGATGCTACTCAGGGTTAGGGTCATACCTGCCTGGGATACAAGATCGGAGAGCTCCTCCATGTCTCTTTTCATGTAGTCCAGGGAGGTACGTCTCAGGTCATTCACACCAACATGGACAATGACAGTGTCATATTTGTACTTATTGTGGAGTGACCTGAGTGCATGTGTTATGTGGCAGATCCTGGCACCTGACAGGCAGCTGACAGTAACTTTCTCCTTGTTTAGTCTAGTGAGTGGAACATCAGTGTGCCTGACTATAGAGTCACCTATGATTAGAGTGTTGGGTACGTTGTTATTCCTTATGGGCTGTGGTTGAGTGGCATACTGAGTTTGTGGGCTATGTGTCATTTGGGTTGTGTTGGGGGGTGGAGTTTGCTTGCGTTTATGCTTTGGATGTCCCTGATGCTTGGGCAGGTTTTTATTGAGAGCCTCCGTGAATGTAGGTGTGTGTTTTGTGTTTCTATGTGTGTGTTTTGGTGGTGTAGGTTTTGAGGGACTATGTGATGAGTGTGGTGTGGTGCAAGTGTTTACCTTCTCCTCTTGACTGTCTAGTCCAGTCTTGGGTGAAGAGAGCTTTGCTTCCAGTTTGGCTATATAAGTGCATCTCTCACAGGTTTCTACTAATTCCATATGCAAGACTGCATATGAGGAAACTACAATTGTATCTAAAAAGTGTTTGGACTCAATTGCCACAGCCTGGAATCATTAATTTCACTCATTCCCTGCCTGCAACAGGAGTTTCGATGGTGGGCACAGGCCTGTCACCACAACAAGGGACAGCCATTCACTTTACCCACAGCCAGGCAAACACTAACAACAGATGCATCAGATTATGCCTGGGGGGCCCACATGGCAGGAAAATGTATTCAGGGCACATGGCCCCCAAGCCAAAGGCATCTTCAGATCAATCAAATAGAGATGCTAGCTGTACAAAATGCCCTGACAGCCTTCAAGGACCTACTTCATCCAGGACAGCTGCTGATAAAGATGGACAACACCACAGTCATGTGGTACATAAACAAGCAGGGAGCCACACATTCCTACCTCCTCTGCAGACAAGCCGTGATTTTGTGGAACACAGCATTGACTTACCAAGTACACCTGCAAGCACAATTCCTGCCAGGAAAAACAAATGTTCTGGCAGACGAACTAAGCAGAAACCTCATGGATCCTCATGAGTGGAAACTAGATCCACAAATCTTCAACATGATAACAAGGAAATGGGGATGCCCAGACATAGATCTTTTTTCCTCCCCTCACAACTGCCAACTTCAGAGATTCTGCACAAGGACTTATCACAAACAAACATGGAAAGTGGATGCTTTGTCATTCAGCTGGAACAACCTTACACTATATGCCTTTCCTCTACTGCCTCTCCTCCCCAAGGTACTCCTAAAGGTCAGACAAGAGAAGCCACAAATGATACTGATTGCCCCGGATTGGCCACGCCAACACTGGTACCCAATCCTAAGGAGCTTGCCTCAAGGCCCAGCCTGGACATTGCCTCAAATTCTTCATTTACCGACCCAACAAAACAATCAGATCCTGCACAGCCAACTCATAACCCTAAATCTAGCTGCATGGCAGATAGTGTAACCATTCAGAATACACCTCTCTCTAAAGCGGTTATGGATGTTATTTTGGAGGCCAGGAGGCCCAGCACCAGAAAATCTTATGTAGAAAAATGGAAGAGATTCTGTGCTTGGAACCAGGCACAAGGAATTGACATGCTTGCTCCAAATATTCCTCAGATTTCACAATATCTAACTTGAGATGCTGGACAAAGGCCTATCCTTCTCATCAATTAAGATCCATGCCTCTGCAATTTCAGCTCATTACAATACGGACCCACCTATTTTTTCACATCCATTGCTTAGGCAGTACCTCAGGGGGGCCGAAAACATAAGACCTCCAAGGAGAGCACCAGTACCTGCATGGGACCTCAATTTTGTCTTGGAAAAACTCACACTGCCTCCTTTTGAGCCAGCCAATACAGCTGAGATAAAATTCTTATCATGGAAAACAGCTCTGCTCCTAGCAATAACTTCAGCAGGAAGAGTCTTAGAACTACAGGCATTAATGGCTGTGGAACCTTTTATTATCTTCCATCTGGACAGGGTTTCTCTAAGGACAAACCCAACATTTATGCCTAAGGTAGTGTCCAGTGTAGCTCTTAACCAAACCATTCATTTGCCTACGTTTTACCCAAACCCACAGAATAAAGGGGAGAGACTTCTGCATTCTTTGGACATACACAGACAGCTACGTTTCTACTTGGACAAAACTAAAGCTTTCAGAAAGTCTGAGCAACTTTTAGTGGCATATGCTGCAGGATCACAAGGAAAGGCTATCTCAAAGCAGACTATTTCAAAATGGATAGGACACTGCATTCATTTCTGCTATTCACAACATGGCAAATCAGTGCCTAAGGGCATTAGACCACATTCTACCAGGGCATCTGCCACCTCAGCAGCCTTCCTCAGAGGAGTACCAACCAAGGATATTTTAGAGGCTGCAACTTGGACTTCACTGCATGCTTTTACTAAGCAATACCACTTACCTCTTTACTCTAAATCCAGAGCAGGCTTTGCCACTGCAGTTCTGCAGGGTCTTATAGCCACTCCAAATTCTATTTAGACCCAGCCGCCCAACTTCAGCTTTGGGATTCAACCCAAGTGTAATGACTGCAACAGTGAAACACAATGAACATAGTACAGTTGTGTACCTACCATAAATGTAGATGTTCGAGTGTATTCACTGTTGCAGTCCAGGTTACCCACCCACCATCCCCCTTTCTTTGCTGGGACTTATCTGTACTTCTCTATTCTATACAACCTATGTGGTGTATTTGCTTGTAGATGAAGGTATTGTTTGTTTTAGTACATGTTTTTTTAAGTAATGTGTTTTAGCCTACCCTTTTGGGGGCACCTGACATCTGGGGCAAGAAAAACTAAAGAAAATGGCATCGGCTGCATCTTTTATACCCCTGGTGCACTGACATCAGGGAAGAGGTGACAGCAACCGACGCCGGACCAGGACTTTGGAATTCAGGCCGAATGCGGGTAGCCTGCCAGCAGGATAACCCAAGTGTAATGACTGCAACACTGAATACACTCGAACATCTACATTTATGGTAGGTACACAACTGTACTTTCTGTCTTGTTTATCATCCTATTGAATCCTAAAAGCACCTAGGTTGAGTTGTAATTAAATGTGATTTTCTTGGCCATTCATTGTGTAGGTAGATCAAAAGGAAACACACTGGAGAACTAATGGTTATCGTAACTAGAAGTATAACGGGTTTACCTTTGAAAGGTTGAAAATCAACTTACCGAACGGCCCTTTGTGCGAACCGGAATCACGAAAATAGTCAGTCCGATATGCACCGAAGTTCGAAAATCAGCAAATTGAAAACCAGATTTGCTGATTTTCGAACTTCAATTCGAAAGACAGAGCGTAATGCAGGGGGGCTGCACCCCTCTGCACCCCCCCCTACTTTATTATTCTATCTCTGAGGTCGCACTACAGTGGGGAAAGGGTCCACTTCCCGATCCCCACTATAGTGCAACTCGCACCAAAAATGCTGAATCTGCAATGACGTTACTGTGCATTCACTCATTGCACATTCGATGCATTTTGTTTTCGGCCTTCTGAAAACTTGAAAAAGTCCTTTCGGACTTTTGTATTTCACATGTGCATTATGCACATGTAAAGGTAAACCATATAACATTCCCTTCTTTCCCTTGGAGATCAAGTGTATAGAATTTCTACTTGAAGAATGCAGGGAGGTCTGGAAGGCCATGATTACTCACTGTGAAACATCTGTCTGTCCACTGTAAAGAAACCAGTGGAATTAGTAAGCAGATAGTAAGCAAAAGATTACAAGGGACACACAATGGGAAGGTCTGGCAAACCACAGAAGATTTCTCTTGCATGTAAATAAATGCAGATCCAATAGGGGTAGTTTTTTTAGGTTATGTATTGTTAGTGACACAATTTCCCTTTGTTAGTGAAATACAAGGCTGTGGGTTCTGTTGCCACTTTAGGTGACTGGATTGCTGACACTGCAGGGCATCATTAGGGAGTGCTGCACTCTGAGTATGTCTTCCTTCAGATTGTGGTAGGTCAAGTGGATGTAAAAGATCCCAAAATCCTACAGCACCTATTGAAAAGAGTAGGGGAAGTTCCCCCTGTAGCATAAATGCAACCTTGCATCTCCCTTGAAAATAGGCCACTAGCCTAGTGGGATTAAGTTGGTCAGTGAAAGATAGATACATAGACAGGTGAAACTGTAAAGTTATAGTGAGCAATCTGAGCATTGTCTAGCACATGTCCAGCTGTACTAGTTCATGCCAGCCAAGATGCATGAATTCCAACCTTAAAAACTGAGATTGTTGAGTCAGAGGTCATGTTGGTGTTGAAAGATTGAGTTCAGTAGTTTGAATCATTTGAGTGATGTGTACATGTAAATATCTGAGAAAAAGCTGAACAGGAGAAAAAAAATTTAAATGAGAGAGAGAGAAGGACTGACTGTAGATAAAAGCTGAAATATATCTAAGTTAGCTGTTGTATACTGCAGGCAGTATGGATGAATAAGTAGGAAGTAGGTGGCTGAGCACAATCTAATGTTGAGAAGAGCACCTTACCACATATGAAAACGAATGTATATTCGCATGTGTGTGTGTGTTTGTGTGCGTGCTTATATATCTATCTATATAGGTTTACCTTCATATCGTCGATCCTACTATGGGTGAAACCGCTTCCGCGAAACCCAAAGTGCGATCATCTCCGAAGTCAAATTCCACATAACTGAACAGCAAAACCTAGCCCCCTTTTTGACCCATGGTAGCACTGGTGTGGAGGTGTGGCGCGGCCGGAAATGTTGAATTCGACATTATTTCGATATTTGGAATGTTTCATGGAAACTGTTTGCGTAAGTGGCCGGTCGATCTTGTGTGATCGACTATATGAAGGTAAACCTATATATAGATATATGCGTATATATATATATATATATATATATATATATATATATATATATATATATATATATATATGTATACATATATATATATATATATATATATATATATATGTATACATATATATATATATATATATATATATGTATATATATATATATATATATATATATATGTATATATATATATATGTATATACATATATATATATATATATATATATATATATTTAACTTGCCCATCAAATTGACTTGAGTGTGTGTATTTTGTCTCCATAGAATGATATGGTGTTAGATGTTATTTTTGTGTATGCTGTAATACCATCACCTTTGTCAGAATGTTCTTTCTTGACAATCTGCATCCATTTTACAAGGCACTTCCATCACTGAAATGGTAAAGTAATATAGATAAACTGATGTTCCTTTAATTTGCTTGGTGTGTGCGTGCGTGCATGTGTGTGTGTGTGCTTTCATGTGTGTGTCTGTACGTCTGTGTGCATACCTGCATGTAGGTGCATGTGTGTCCTGCATGAGATATACTGGCATTTCATTCAGTAATAACTCACTGCTTTTTACCCGTTGCTTGCCAGAAAGTGGCACCTCCACAAATCAGAATAGCATAAGGCAGGTACAGAAAGGCTAATTTTATTAGTTGTTTGAAGAAGGTGATATAAAAGTCTGGGTTTGAAGCAGAAACTCATTTCAAATAAAACACAGAATTAGTCCTCTGTTTCCAAAATCACGTTTTTATATTTGTCCAGCTTTTTAAATTATATATACATACATTTAACAGTTACCATTTCTCAGTACTTGACTGACACTGTTTGTCTTTAGTTATTGAACCATATATGATGGTGACTGCACCTGCTTGTGTGATTTATTTGAAGAAGAACTTGTAGAGAAAAAGCAAATGTTCTGTGCTGAAAGATGTATTTAGAAATTATCTTAATTGTTTAACAAACATCTTATAGTTGTACTCATGTAACAGGGTCAAATCTTTCTTAATCTCATGACACTGCCATAATTTCTGTCAGTGATTCCTGATCTTTTCTCAGCATGCGCAAACACACACACACACACACACACACACACACACGTTTGTGTATGTATGTATGTATATTCATGCCAGTATAATATAATATAATGATGCCAATTTATACACACACAAGCACACGCGTGCACACAAACATTCGTGTTTGTATATGTATCTATGTATATTCATGCCAATATAATATAATATAATGATGCCAATTTATACACACACAGGCACACGCGTGCACACAAACATTCGTGTTTGTATATGTGTGTATGTATATTCATGCCAATATAATATAATGATGCCAGTTTATACATGCGTGCACATTCACACACACACACACACACGTGTGTGTGTGTGTGTGTGTGTGTGTGTGTGTGTGTGTGTGTGTGTGTGTGTATGTTTATGTATGTATGTATATATGCATATGAATTTTTTAGTGAGGTTAGTGGCTATGGAAGTGTGTATGTGGGTATGTGTAACAAGTAAGTATTAAATTGCTGGAAAACTTCAGAAACATTGATAATTAATTCTCACTACACTTTGACCTTATACAACTGCTGTAACCACGTTTGAGCTCTCTCTCAATCAAACTGCATGAAGTGAATATATTGATATTTGCAGGCATCAAGTCATGTACTTGTTACATTTTCAGCTCACATTTTATATGTGCTTTTCAGTCTTACTGTCTCACATGGTCATTGTAATAGGCTGGAATATAGAATAATATCTACCTGACCACTTTTAATGCTGCAGTTCTCTGGCTACATATGCTGTTTTGCTGTTCAGATTTTAGAGGCTGTTTTTAAATGTTAGGTTTAATTTCTTAATTACTTTGCTTCAGTTGATTTTTACATTTACCTTCTGATCTATTTTCCTTTTATGTATTTGGCTGTATAAGGAAGAGGAAACTGCCCTGTGAAATTACTATGCAGTAAAGTTTTTTCCCTCACTGGCAACATCTTCAGGAGCAGGTCACTTGAATATGTTCATGCTTTTGTAGCAGTCAGATTCTGCATTTTAGCTTTATTTGAAATTGTTTTTTTTCATCCTTATGAGTCAGGTAAATGAGAAATGAAACTGGTATTATTTCCATCAGTTCTGACTCTGCAGTCATTATATCCTCGTCAGTATGCTCCACAAAGCTTGCCCATCTGTTTTTAGAACTTTCACAGCTGTGAATGACATGCTTCCTGCCAGTCACTCATTGGCTACTTTGATAAGCATCTGTGTCTAGCATCCAGGTCGCATAATATAGTCCCAGATTAGACTGTCAAGCCAAGGTTTATAGTAGTGTCTCTAGATTAGCTTGTCCATGTGACTTGATGAAAAACTTAATGTTGAAGTACACTTTAGGAACAATACTGCATAAGTAGAGATGTCTTGTTAATATTTTTTTTGTATAATGCCTGCATGCCTATTTTTTATGTGTGATTCTTTTTCATGAATGGTTACCTGCATTTAATTACTAGAGAAAATGTGAAATGTGAACACTGATAGAAAAATCAGACAGTCTCTTATATTTATAGTCAGTCATTGCCCTTGTTTGTTTTGTGACTGACAGAACATAATTCATGTTTCCTCAGAGCTGTTGAACTCCAAGTGCACTGCCCACATGGAGCCATGCAGTGAATGAGATTAAGGGTTACAGGCAGTTCTATTTTTTTATGTGCGCTCATTTTAAACATGTTTTTTAGATGATCTAAGTAAGCACTTACTACTCTGTGCTACTGAGGGAATATCTATATACATTCAGAGGTTAATGCTAGGCTACTGATATGGAAGAATATTTGCAGCCTAGACCCAACTTTTAAAATGGTGAATACCCACAGATGTGAGTAATTGTTACCCAGTTACAAACCACTTCATTGAACACTGCAGAGGAAAATCTGGAGAGTATTTAACACCTTACTTTGACCTCTTTTAATGAGGGTTTGAGGAGCTAGACCCAGAGGGATTTATAACTGTCCATCCGTTCATCCAGCTTTTCTTTAAAGAAGTTGAGGGTGCTACATTGATTTACATAGAGTCTATTCTGTAAAAGAGGGATTCTCTAGGAGAGATATCTATCTCACGAGTAGGGCCTTTTTATATTTTGTTGGAAGTTTAGATCTGTTGAGCAGTTATTTAGGGTGGTCATTTTGTGGATGTGCAGAAGGTTACATAGGACTTGATCCTTTGAGGAGCTTTAGGCTAGACATAGGTCTCCTCTCAAGAGTGTTGAAGAATTAGAAAAAAGAGAGAGAGAGAGAGAGAGTGCTTTGAAGGCAATCAATGTAGTAGCTCAAAGAAGATATGCCATTAATTGTTTTGTAAGAAATCACTGTAGTCTCTCAAGTTGAATCATATGATTAGACAGGTATGAACCAAATGTTGTATATGTATGTATGTATGTTCAAGCCAATGTAATATAATATAATGATGCCAATTTATACACACACAAGCACACTCGTGCACACAAACATTCGTGTTTGTATATGTATCTATGTATATTCATGCCAATATAATATAATATAATGATGCCAATTTATACACACACAGGCACACGCGTGCACACAAACATTCGTGTTTGTATATGTGTGTATGTATATTCATGCCAATATAATATAATGATGCCTTGAACACTGCAGAGGAAAATCTGGAGAGTATTTAACACCTTACTTTGACCTCTTTTAATGAGGGTTTGAGGAGCTAGACCCGGAGGGATTTATGATTGTCCATCCGTTCATTCAGCATTTCTTTAAAGAAGTTGAGGGAGTTACATTGTTTTACATAGAGTGTATTCTGTAAAAGAGGGATTCTCTAGGAGAGATATCTATCTCACGAGTAGGGCCTTTTTATATTTTGTTGGAAGTTTAGATCTGTTGAGCAGTTATTTAGGGTGGTCATTTTGTAGATGTGCAGAAGGTTACATAGGACTTGATCCTTTGAGGAGCTTTAGGCTAGACATAGGTCTCCTCTCAAGAGTGTTGAAGAATTAGAAAAGAGAGAGAGAGAGAGTGCTTTGAGGCAATCAATGTAGTAGCTCAAAGAAGATATGCCATTAATTGTTTTGTAAGAAATCACTGTAGTCTCTCAAGTTGAATCATGTGATTAGACAGGTGTGAACCAAAGGGGGCATTATACTCTGTCATGGGCCTAATGTACATATCTCCCTGGTTATCACTCTGACCAGAGAAAAGAATTGCTGAACTATAGTTGTTCATTGAAAGTGACCACACCCCTGATGACTGAGTCAGCTTTGAAGGGGGGTGTCACCTTTATAGTAGGTGATCATTTGCCTTTGTTTGTTGAAAGGCACAGTGTTTCTTTTTTTTTCTTTTTAGTTTAAGGCCATGGTCCAGGCACCATTTGTTGGTGCATGTTAGGCCCTGCTGGAGAATCTGTAATTCAGATGAGGAGTTTATGACCACTCTGAGTTTGTAGTCAGCCTTAAGCCCTTGGTATTAACCTTGACATCAGAGAAATAATACAAAAGAGAAGAGTCTGGTGTCATATTTAGGTTGTCTGTTCTTCAGTTTGCATTTGAAAGCTGGTATCCCACAATTCCATTGGAGTGAGTGGGGTTACCTAATTATGTATGCAAATTTGATGTTAATCATTGTACAGATTTGTACCCATTTTTCATGGGCCTTGTTCAGATTTTTGATGTTTCCAGGTTGAGAGGTATGGAAGTGGTCCTAGAATCAGCCCTTGGGAGGTACTGCTTTTAACTACTCTTTTTGATGCGAGTATGACACCAACGCAATAGACTGGGTTTTGTTGATAGGACAGTTTGTTATCTAGTGGCAACTTAGGGGTTTACATTTAGTTTGATTAGCTTATTGATAATGCCAGAATGCATAATAGTGTCAAGCCCTTTTCTGGGACCGGCTAGGCATTGTGAACTGATTTGCCTGTATCTAATAGATCTGCATCCTGTTCAAAGAAGTCCAACAAGTTCTGGAGGTGAGATCGGTCTTTAACAAACTAAAACTGGCTTGTGCCCAGGGCTTGTAGACTGCATACATCCTTGTTAATGTGTTCCATAATGCTGTGCTTCTTTACTTTATAGAAAAATGTCTGTAGTAACCAGGGTCAGTATTAAGTCCCTTCTTGAGGAGTGGGATGACTACAGTGGTTCTCCATACCTCTGGTAATAGTCCAGTGTAGAAGGTAACATTACATAGACTTAGTAGTAAGTCTACAAAGCAGTGCCTGGCATTTACAAAGCTGCAACCTAGCAAATTATCTCCATCCACTGAGCTAGTGTTTTTAACCTTGGAGAGAAAGCACGCAAGACATGCTTAGAAGTGATCAGGGGTGGAGAGTGGGCATGCTAATATGTTGTGGAAAGTTATGTGGTGATGGAAGTGAAAATTTTAAGCTGACTCTGCCAGCCAATATGTTGGCTATGTCCTCAAGTGAAGTGTGTGTGCAATCCTAGGCACTAGTTCTAATTTTTCTGACAGAGCTGAAGAAGGCCTTATAGTTGTCCTTAGCATGAGTGGGAATTTTCAGTTCATACTTAACTTTTTGGAGGATTTAATTTTTGCTTCTGGTTCTTTATTGATCTTTCTGACTTCTCCTGTAGATGTCTAGGTACACAGAAATAATCTCAATTTGAAATTATTATCTGTCTGTTTTGGGCACTTTTGGCTATTTTTTTAGCATTTTAATTGGAAAGGGTATTGGTTTTGGACATATAACAATGTAGGTGCGTTGCTACTGAGACCTTTAACAAGATAACATTAAATCTGTATGAGTTTGATTATTTTTTATTATTCATAAAAATAAGAAAAAGTCTGAATAAAGTGATTAACAGCTTCCTACAACTCTTCTGTGATGGCTGCTCTTTGTGAGGCAACAAATATGTTGCAGCCTTTAGAGATGAAACACTTAAAACTAATACATTTTTCTAACAACTTCTATAATACATGGGAGCAAGTGGAGCTCCAAACATGAAAAAGAATTGACTGGGATTGTCCGATGATAACCAAAGGATGTGTCCTTGATAGCTTTGCTATCATGTTGAAATTCTTGACATCCATATCTAGAACACACAACTCGGTTATGTTTAGACATCAGAGTATAATCCCCTGTAATAAGTATGCCATAATAAATTCCACAACAACAACATTCTTCTGAATAAGCCCAGCAGCTTATGGAAGCAGAACATGATGCACATTTATCATGGTAACCCCTCTGTCTCCATTGGATAGCCAGTTTAAGGTTACTGCTGAAAAATTATTATGGTACACTTGACCCACGGTTGGTTAGTTCATCATAGCTGTTGCTTGTCTTTGCTGAAACCTTTGTGAAGGAGCCATGGCTCAACTTTTTTTTCAACTATACATTCATTAAAATGTAAATAGCTTATTAGACTTGCATCTAACTTCAATGTCTTGTATGTAATCACTTATTATGACAAAATTGTCATTGATAGAAGCCTTAGAATGCTTCATTTATCTGCCTTTTTGTAAGTGTGACCAGGCTGTCAGACTTGCAAAAGTCAGCAAAATCTCTGATTGAAGGTGGGACAATACGTTGGGAAAGAGACACTCATTTTAGGACTATGCAGTAACAAGAAAAACCCTAAACAACATTAATCTAGTTTGCCTTTTGCCTCCTGCATGTTGGTAGGCTCTTTTTAAGTGAACTGGGGCTTATCTTTAAAGCTTTTAGTTTCCAAGCTCTGTTTGCATGGTTTGAACAGTATTTCATTTCTGAACCTCAGAACAAACTCGGCAACATGTGCTTTATTTGATTTTCCTACTGAGAAGGCAGTGTGTTGCAAAGATGCAAGATATTTTTGAATTTGTCGGGTAATGGACATTTCTCTTGTATCTTTGAATCTTGTACGCAACTCAGTCAAGATCCTTGTATATCTGATTTCTAACACCATACCTCACTGTTCAGATGCTTTTAGGACTAACAATACTGTTTTCAGTGAAAATTGATACTCTTGTATTTTTATTTTGTGTACTTTCTTCAAGAGTTCGATTTTCAGTTCAGAATAAATGTGAAATGATTTGCTTTCTGGAAGATTGTGCTGAACCCTAGCTTAAGTGGCAATTTTTCCAATTGACTGTCTGTAAATTCGATAAGTATCCCAAATTGTAGATGAGTACAACAAATTCAGACTGAGGGAAAACCAGTTCACAGTGGTCATACATTTTTGCCATTCCATGCTTTCAGAAGTATCCAAAATGGAATGATGCAATCAAATGTGATTACTGTAGCAAAGCAGCAAGAATCTTTTGATGACAGGTAGTTTGTATATATAGAAAAAAATCTTGCTTGTCAGATTTTTTTTTGCCTCTTACAGAGTATTTATTTATTTTTATCATTTGTTAACTGTGTAACTGAGCTGGGTTGTGGCCCCCATTCTGCCAAGACCAGAACTGTTAGGGCATGAGTAAATGTGGTGTGTGTTTCTTTTTTTTTGCATTTGATAAGCTGTCGTGACAGTTTTTGTTATGACACAATTTGAACACTGTTTAACATCTATTTTAAGGTACCGTGGGTCTCATCAGTAGCATACCATTTTACTGTTTCTAGTAAAGTGAAGTTGTGGCCATAACAGCTGTTATAGCAATAGTATAATGCCTGTTTACTGCCCTTCCGCAGATGTTTAAAATAAGCAACGGAGATGTCTGTTGCTTATTTTAATACTGTCTCATGTTAAACTCATTTAACATAGCGAAACACTAAAAAGCAACGGAGATCTTGCTTTCTCCGTTCTTTTTTTTGCTGCATCGTATGTTAAATGGGTTTAACTTTCCATTAGTATAACAATCAGCGTGCCGCGTTTTTGTCATGATATAATATGATAGTTTTCATGTCATCAGTAAGGGTTGCTACCTGAATTCTTTATAAGTTAAGTTGTTATTATAATTGTTATTAAAAGTACTGTTTAAACTGCAAGTAATACATGCTGTTTCCACATCCCTACCTGTGTGGCCCTAATTTCTTTGTCGGACTCTAATTCTGCCCATCTGAGCTCCATTATTTTATACCTTGGGTATAGTCTTTCACTTTGTCTTTTTCTATGTACATCCCACTTATAGTCTTTTAACTTCATATCTCACTCTTGTTGTTTTTTTTCCTGTTTTTAATTTAGTGTTTCTCTCT
The DNA here is from genome assembly GCF_019279795.1 of Protopterus annectens. Classification (NCBI taxonomy): domain Eukaryota; kingdom Metazoa; phylum Chordata; order Ceratodontiformes; family Protopteridae; genus Protopterus; species Protopterus annectens. Next base: position 1,490,848,618 of record NC_056735.1, on the reverse strand, counting down.
TTCTGACAGAAACATCGCACAAACTTGCTTTTTCATTTATTTTATTGATAGGTGGTTGCACATCATCACAGATGTCATTATTTTCCATTTTCTTTCTTCAGGTCCTGAAGCTCATATGCTGATCAGCCCATCCACTTTAAAGGAAGTAAGCTCATATCTAGGAGATCTGCCCTGGTGTTACTTTCCTGATGTTTTCATCCACCGTTTTATTCAAACATACAGCAGCTCACTTTTCCACTACTTTACTTAAGCAATAGTTATACTAGTGAAGGGAAGCTTCACTTAACTTCCCCTCTCCCACTTCTGCTTCTTCAATAACAAAGATGCACAATCTCAGTAGTCTAGTCTCTACTAGTTCCAGCACCCCATTACCCTTTATGTAGTGTACAATTCTTCTACTCCTCCTCCCAGTTTTAATTTATCCAACTACAATGTGCCAGCCACTACCTATACCACACCAGCACCCCAGAAATTCCCAACAAGATCCACCATACTCTCCAAAGTCAAATTCTTTCTTATACAGCACTTAATGTAAAATGCACTCACAATAAGCTCAATGAAATTGGTGCCCTTCTTTACTTACTATTACAGAATCTAGCTAAAGAATCCTGCACCAGTAAAGAAAAAAACACATTTAAAACTGCATATGATCACTCTGACTCTGATTTGTATTTATTAGCTCAGCAAAAGGTGCTAACAAATGATGCAAGATCACCACAACAGGTGTGGCAGGGGATAACTTTCCAGCACACAAGGCTGCTGTTCTTATTTTTTCTCTGTCTGTTTTGCCTCTCAGTCTACCTGTCATCCATAACAGCAACACTTTAACAAAACATATTACTTGGGGATGGTATATACAGAAGGCTTGTAATCACTTGCCTGTTAATGGGTATAATGGCATATTTGTGGCCTAGCAGTCAAAGGTTGTGTACTCTTCTCCTTTTCATAATTCCCATGCATGTTTTAAGGACTTGGCAGTTAGCGTAAGCTGCGCATGTCCAGCAGCTATCACTTTAGATTAAAACTTGTAAATAAATTGGAACAGTCTGAATAACAAAATGCATAAGTAAACCTTTTAAACCAAAAACAACTTTTCTTGGGAATGATGGAAGGGCTGTAGCCTAGCAGCCGAACAGTACCAAACACTCCCAAGCTCATTGAAGGCTGCCTGCTTCCTCAGTACTGGAGTCATAGTTTGAAAGGAGGCTAGCTTTGTGATAGAGAAAACCCTGAGTATGGTCCAGGCAATGGGTGATTGATTAATGACCCAAACATGCAATTATTTAGCTGGGGAGGGGATGGGAGTGAGTGGCCATTGTTGGCATGCCCTTCCTATGGGAGGGGGGGAGCTGGTACACATCTATCTGCAGAAACAGCATTGGGGGTTAGACTACAAGTGTATGCACCGTGTGAAATGGAGAACAGCTGCTCTGATGGCACAGAAAGATAAAGTGACCCAGGTTCAATTAGCAGCACTGATGACTGAAGTAGCAGCAGGGAGAGATGGGCATTACCATGCAAGGGTGGGTGGGTGGACCTGTGCGCATTTCCTGTGTAGATCTCTTATGGAGGCTACAGATGAGAGGAGTAGGGTGGAGATGTGGCAGAGGTGGGGCTGTGTGCTGTGTGTCTCCAGTGTACGCCTGACTCTTGGACATACTACAAGGTCTGCAGAAGGTCAGAAGAGTAACAAGGGGTAGTCCATAAAATGTAAAAAAAAAAAAAAAAAAAAAAAAAAAGACCATGGGTAGACAGGAGTACCGGAAGAGCCAGTGAGGACATGAGACACTGGGACATCTGAGTAAAAGAAAGGGGAGAGAAGAAGGGTGCAAAAAAAAAAGAAAGGGAGGGCAGGAAGGTGTGAACCTCCAAGGTTGCTGCCATGTTAAGCGTAGCTGGTGTGAGGAAGCCTGCACTAGAACTGAGTCTACAGCAGTAGGCATAGCTTTACGCCTGACAGCTAGCAGGGAGAGAGGTTAGCTGTGAAAGAAAATTTCCTGCAGGGTGTCTTGTATGGTGTGTGTGTCCCTAGGTGCTAGGGAAGATGGGGTAGGTAATTAATTGGTCTATGGGGATAGGGCTTAATTGTCACAGGAACAGCAGCAGGCCAAAAAGAACATAAACATGAGCTGAAAGTCTTTTTTTCTAGTAGTAGTAGAAATAAGTTAATGTTTGATTGATAATGAAGCCCTAGTTTATAATGCACTCAGCTTTTGTGTTTCAGTATATCATTATAACAATACAAGTCTGAGATTGAAATGGGTCATTTGTGATCCTTACATCTGATCAGTTTTAATCAGAAAAAAAGATAACTGCTTCCGTACTTGCCTTCTAAAGTAGAATTTCAATCCTGTTTACATTTTTAAGTGATGTTATGACACCCAGCTAGCTGATGGCATGGTTTCTGATTACAGCATATCTACACAAAAAAGTCATATTAATTTTAAAAGTTATAAAGTAATAATTGCATTGTTTGAGTGAATGTAGTTTGTTAATTGCTAGTACCCTAGGAAAATGCATTTAAAAAACTGAGTGACATGTAGTGGGACATTAGAGGAATTATGTATGACCATTATTTCTACATGATGATTTTGTTCTTTGTATGGACGGTAACAATACTTGCACTCAGAGCCAGTTTAGTCTAGCCATTGCTAACTGCAGTCTGACACCTTCTCTAGGAAGAAGGGAAGATTGTTGTTATGGTGACATTTTGTGCTTCTGCCCTTGTTTTTTCAGACTTTTATTTAATTTTTATGTAGGAACAGGATAAACGTAATAAGAAATGTCAGTCACTGCAATTCTTTGGAATTACAATGTACCTGGCTATTTGCTTTGGAATTAAATGTTATAAAAGCTCTTGTGCTATGTGAAGATGTAAACAGGTCAATGACGAGGTGTTCTTATTTTAATCAAAATGTGATTAGTTAGGATTATTTCAACAGGACTGTGTTAATCAGCAGGGCTTTACTTAAAGGAGGGGTGGATGTTAGATGCCATATTAAATACTACATTGCACAAAGATAACTTTCAATGACCTATTAAATAATTACAGGGATTTTGAGAGAATGAGGGTATAGATATTAACTGACTGCATTATCCACTTCCTTCGTCTGCAAAATATTGATTTGCGCATGAATCCAGGTGCTAGGATGATTGTCTAGTGTTACCAAATACCACTTCACCTGAGCTTTGAGTGAGGAGTACGGGGTTAAAGCTCTGACTGCGACTTAGACATCCTAGGTTTGATTAGCAGCTCAGGTGACTGACTGAGTGGCAGGGAGGGTCTCTGAGCATGGATGAGCTCATAAATGAAGCACATAATCCAGGTAGGTCTGTTCAAATGATCCTTTCTTTGTAATGGCTGTGTGTGTGTTTGTGGGTTATTAGCTTGCTTTGCCATCCACTGACTGGTCTTCCAACACAGAGACACACTCTCACAAACCGCCACCACACCTGTGGTTGGAATCATAAACATCTAGTACTGAGCATTTGGGGCACACATTTGACATTTATCTGTGGAGCAAGACTCCCGATCTGTGATATTTGGTGGACAGTTCACAAAGTGACCCAAGAAACAGTAAAACCAATGTATGAGCAAACTGTAAGTAGGTAGAAAATTTTACATTGTATTTTATGTATTTGTTAATTGGCAGTTGACCTGGTTTTTCTTTGGCTATCTTCATTCATGAACTGGGCCACAAGTACAAGCTTGAATGCAGTCTGTATCTGGACTGTTTAGTGTCTCTGGGCAACCAGCATGTTTCTGATAGTGAGAGGAAACTACAGTATCCAGAGAAAGCCTACAGCACAGACAAGATGGAGCATGCAGACTGCACACAAATAGTGACCGGAAGTTGGGACTGAACCACAGAAATGCCATACATTGAAATGATGACCATACCTTTAGGTGTCTGATACTGGATGGGGACCCATGATTCAAGCAGCATACTTTAGCATGTAGCTTCAAATGGCAAAACACTGGTACACAAGGCTCAAGTACAAAGGTGCTGTGTTATCTGCATTTGCCTGAAGTTCCTATAATTTGAAAATCTTGAGCATTTCATTTAGTAAGAGTTTGTGATTTGGTGAATTTTAGTGAATCCTTGTTTCTTTTATTTTCTTATCAAGGGGACCAGTGAAACATTAGATAGCTTAGTGTCTTGTTAAGTCACACTTCGACTGAGGGAATTGAACCAAAGACTGTAGGATAAGCAGCTCATAGCCTTAATCCTCATTGTTAAACAGCCAGTCAGTAAAGAGTCTTAAAATGATGCACAAAGTAATTAAAAAATGATATGCCCCGATGGTTTATGCAGTAAAGATTTTTGTGTAGTGTGTAAGGTAATGCATACGATACAGTTAGTGACCTCATCCTGCATACTTTGGAAGGCAGCAATGACAGCATAAATAAAGAAAGTCTGCGTCTGAGGATGTAAGGACTAAACCTTGCGCACCTTGCTGCTTATATGCTGTGAACTTCAAATAAACATTATTTGGTATGGTAGCATGTGCAAGAAAGGCAAGGCAAGGTACATTTTTGTTTGTGTTCATAGCAGTACATTTCTTCTTTTCCAATAAGAAAATAAATAAATAAATACCATCTCTACTTTGTATCTGCAGTAACGTGTATCCTTGCTGAAACAGCATTGTGACAGTTTGGCATCGGTCTCTCATGTGTATCAGTCCTGCACGTGGGAACCTTTATCCCACTGCAGCTCACACCAATTTACCTTTTCAATAATATAATCCACAACATAGAAAGTTTGTAAGTGATGATAAGGGAACGATACACAATATCAGTTATTTAGAGAAGTGTTACGTAGATGAACTTTGCTGCTGTAACATTCGTAATATAGCTCTGTTTTGATCATATAAATCCTGACAGTTTCTCCTTAAGTTAATTTGGATGTTTTACGGTGTGGTGACTTACTTTCCAATAAGTGCTATTTGTTCTCCGAAATATTACTTTAGATCTCACCCATTTCCAGTCATTTACAAAGTTGTCCTTGACGGGGAAGTACTTCTGATTAACTGCACTGTTTAACAAAATGAGTCAACACATGAGCTTTGGAAGTAAACATGATTGCCAGGCAATCGCGTGGCTTAGTGTTTGTGGATATGGTTGGTGTTGAGCACTTATCCACAAAATGAGCAAAAACAGAATGACTATAAAGATTTTTTCAGAAAGTGGTACCCTTTGCCGAGTGACCACTTCCCCCTTGCACCCCCCCTAGAAAAATAGGCACACACACACACACACACACACACACACACACACTCACACACACCAAGAATTTCTAAGTTCAGCTTTAACTAGTCATTTGTATGTGTATCCAGGCTTCCTTGCATGTGCTTATTGTTGTAGATCATGAAAATCATGTGCTCTGTCATTCAAGAGCTATTCACTCCGGAGCAGCTCTTTTGAGTGTGCACCTTTAACCCCTAGTGGGCGTGGCCTAAGCCTTTAAAAACTAAGTTATCACCTTAGAGTTCTAGAAAACTCTCATTGAAAGAGGTCAAATATCAATAGAGTTGTGTTTGCCATCACATATGGCTCAAGACAAAATATCCTGGTACCTTGTAAGTAACATGGTTTTGGAATTATTAATGCAAATATGAACAATCCATATTTGACGCCTAGAGGAGCAATAGGGGTTAACTGCAGAAGACGCCTGGAGGAGCACTCGGCTGTAATGAGTTTGCTTAAGCACCCTTTTTCCTGCTTTAGTGACTTTCTGCCTTACCAGTGTTGTGCAGTGGAGTGTGTGTGTGTGTGTGTGTGTGTGTGTGTGTGTGTGTGTGTGTGTGTACATATATATATATATATATATATATATATATATATATATATATATATATATATATATTGTGTGTGTGTGTGTGTGTGTGTGTGTGTGTATATATATGTGTCCATACATACATATGAGTATTTTGAGGTTTCAGGAACATCATGTGTCTGTTACTTTACTTTATCCATACATACAGAATTCCAAAATTCCATCAAAATATCTAATAGACTATAAAAAAATTGTATACTGATATATATGTGTGTGTATATATATATATATATATATATATATATATATATATATATATATATATATGTACAGGTCCACCCTTCATGATATTGTATCAGAGCTGTTTTAATTCTTATCTGAAAGACTACTTCCTCTATAGACCCAGAAAACAGTAAAGAAAACTGAAATGAAACATGCAAGAAAATCTCCTGGAAAGATAAACTGCAGCACATCCACACAAAACTGAAGAAATGTGAACACCACATTTAGATAAGGAAAGAGGTGTAATGTTCAAAGAAGGACATCTTTCTAGAATGGAAAATAGAATAGTTCAGTTAATGTGGTATAACCGGCAAATGTCACAGTGCTGAAATACCACTAGGAAAAAACACAGTGATACTGAACATTTAACTCCTTTGTTTAAATACTGGTGGAAGTAAGCCAAGCTCAGTTATCAAGTCTGTTCAGACTGACCTCTTTTTTTTTTTTCAGGCACACCAGATCAAAACAGCACTGCAAAGAATGCTGAAGTAAGACCCAAAAGTGTTTTCTATGGGGGGTCTTTACTGCTACATTCCCATATATAGGGAACAAGACAGCAGTTCCTATTTTATATAACTCCGTTTGTCATGTGTCAAGGAGAGGAACTTCACAAACCCGGAGTATCTCGAGCAGTCTCAACTTGTCTGTGAATTGACTGCAACTTGGTACATCATGTATTTGCATACTCCTTTATTTATTTATTCATTCATTCATTTATTTATACTTGCTCATTTGAAATGTCCAGTTGGGAAATGCTTATTTTCACTGTTCAAAGAAGAAAAACTTTAGAAACATTAAAGTACATAAAGTCAATAAGCAATAAGAACATCTTTTTAACATTATTAACCATATTATGGTTCAGAGCAGTGTGAACTGGGACAATAATACAGACTGCATGTACACAAATATTAATTTAATACACTATTGGCTGTAAAGTTGTTTCAGTTTACACAGAGGAGATGTGCACATAGATATCAAATAAGAGCAAGTGAGGAAAAATACAGCCTCACACAAATCTATGCCAATAAATGAAATATTAAATGTTAATAAACTACATAAAAATATATAAAATCATAGGGTTTCAGAGTGTTGTTGACTCTAAGCATGGCATATTTTTTATTTATTTAAAACTGCCATATGACACTAGCAATGACCATTAAATGGCAACTGCCATATGACGCTAGCAATGACCATCAAATGGCAACTGCCATATAACACTAGCAATGACCATCAGATGGCAACTGCCATATGACACTAGCAATGACCATCAAATGGCAACTGCCATATGACACTAGCAATTCATTACACCTGTAGATTTTTATGAATGATATTTTAAAGACCTTTTTGGGAACATAGCTTGACTGAAAATTTGCCAATGTGAACTATGCATTAAGGCTCTCCATAATTATTCATTCTTTTTCATATTTTCTTAACTAATTATCCAGTTGACGTTCTAATCATTCTGTACATATTGTGCTACAGCATAATATTTGCCAGAAGCAGGGCACTTGGCCCCTGCAGGAGTTCATTTTCAAAATTCAGCTGAATTAGGGATAATTGCTGGTTAAAATTCAACCATTTGAGGCTATAAAGGCATGAGACATGGTGTCCTGTGACAAAACTAGCTGGCCTACATTAAGCCAGCTGGAGAGTATGCGTTCGTTAGAACATGTATAGTCAAAATAAATGAAGAGAGTAGGTTCATATTAGCAGTAGAGTACCATGGGAAAGAAATGACTTGATTCCATAGAGCCTTGACAGCTGTTGATTAATTTTAGATGCAGCATTTTGTGCTTGTCAAACCATAATTATTGACATTAAGACCAAGCAGTTTTGCTAAGAATACTTCTTCTGTTGGTGGCTTACATGGAAGGGCAAAACTGTGCACCCCCCACACTTGAAGTTGAGAAGGAAAAAAAAAGGACTTCCTACCCCACACTGAGTGCTTTAGCACATATCAGTCTTAATGCAAATGCAGTATCGGGTATATACGGTAATGCCAGTACTGTACTTCAGCACCGTTGTCACCTGCCGATCGTCTCCGCTAATTACTTGCTCCTGGCGCAGATGCTCATTTTGCTGCACCTCAGGTTATGGCTTTGCAAAAGGGGACAAAGGTATTGGAATTGACTTTGGATAGTATAGATATGCAAGTATAACTGATTTTGTTTGCTGTTTAAGAAGTGCATACTTTGGTGTTACTTTGGTGTTAGCTGTTTTAAGTTTGCTTAATAATGACAGTTCATTTAATTCACAAAGATGGTTAAAAAATGGCCTTAGTACTGAGCCTTAATGGACTGTAGGTAGTGGTTGTGAGATGGCACCTATCATTTGATTCATATCTGTCTTCCATTCCATATAGCTTCTGCATAATTTTGTGTCACTGAGCAAAATGCCATAGCCATCAACCAGGCATATCCAAAACTTGGAACATCCACAGAGATTCTTTGTTAAAAGAATACAGGGCATAAGTAACATGTCATATGCAGAGTGCCTAAAGGCCCAATACCTGCATTCTGTCTCCTACAGACGTTTGAGGGGAGATCTATACCTGATATACAAGGTATTGTCAGACTCCAAAGCCAACAGTACTAGAATTACCTGTTCCAAAAACATAAACCTTGCCTGTGACATAAATAGGACATGCTGGAGAGACAAGTATTATCCCAGAGACTGTTCCTTCTTTGGAGCAGGCTCCCCATCCATGTGAAGCTGAGATCCTTCCTAACCAAATTTAAGTGTAACTTGGACAATTTATGGGGAACAGGAAATTCATCCCTTGTTTGGCACCCTATGTCTCTAATGGACACAGGCAGCCTGTAAATGGTTCATCTCCCAGGCCCCTTCTTGTAAATGTTTCACCTCCCAAGCCCCTGGTTACACTTATTAAAGGTACCAGAAATTGTCAGAGGCCTGTTTTACATTGCAAGACTTAAAAAGGCCTTAGTAATCATTAGCCTAGTACACACCTATGAACCTCATAAGTATCGCTTAGTCAACAGTGTCAAAAGATTTGGAGAGATACAGAAATACTGATCCAATAGTTCAGCTATGGTCTAGCAGATCAGAAACTGATTCTACAACATCCATTAGGGAATTATTAGGGCCACGGATAGGCTTAAAACAATTTTGTGATTTTGAAGTAAGGTTCTTTTTGTGTGGATGTGGAAGTGGTGGTTCATGAATATATTTTTCTAGATTTTTTTGAGAAGAAAGACAAGATGGCTAAGAGAACATACTTGTTTAATACAGCTGAGGTTCTCAATTTATGTAGGATTACAGTAAAATGCTTTATCTCATACATAGAACAAGGCCTTCCTTGATAAATTTGTGAATTGATATTCAGTTTTGTGAGCAATAGTGCTTGCTCTAAGAATTGAGGAGAGGGGTGGGCTTCCAATTGATGTTAATTAGAGTTTCAACTTCTTGTTGAATTTATAGACAAAACCTTATCAGACTGTTTACAAGAGAAAACAGGACAGTCACATAACAGCAGTCAGTCCTTTGCCTTGTAGTTAACAGAGCATTTTGTACTAGATGACAAATAGAGTAAGTCTTTTAAATAAGTGACAGTTATATTGTCACGTGAGGTAAAAGTGAATGAAAGGAGTGTTTTTTTCAGGATGATATAGCTGATGTTCTTCGTGTTTCACTGTTGAGTCATTATACTTGGGTAATCTGCTGGCAGGTTGCCCTCAGTTGGCCTGAATAACAAAGTCTTGGGTCCTGCATCAGTTGCTGTCTCCTCTTCCATGACTTCAGGTCGTCAGGGGTATAAAACATGCAGTCGATGCCATTTTATTCCGTCTTTCTTGCCGCACGGTGCCCGAAGCAGAAGCAGTTCGCAAGTGCTGATTGGCTGACTCCTGAAATTTTCACATTTGAGTTTCAGAACCGAAGTCTTCAAACTAAAGCTAAGTACAACGTTGGGGAAACTTTTTCTTGCTCCTTACTGATGACAGTAAAAGTTAATAATTGCATTACTTGTGGGAAGCAAATACCTCATAAGGATTTTCATTTGTACTGTAATTCCTTGCCTAGGCCTAGATCATAACGTGCCTTGCTGTCGGTTTTGTGCTAGATTTAACCAAAGCACTGTTAAGCGTCGGTATATTTTTGCTTCTAAATATTTTGGATCAAGATTTAATTATCCTGAAATGTCGTTGGTTAGCTATCTGACTACCAGAGTTCACAAAAAATGCAAAGAAAAAGACAGAGACAGACCGTCGAGGTCCAAAACCGACAACAAAGCTTCTCCTAAGCCAGTCACTGGTACTCAGTGAGGCGCTTTCGCAGACCCTGATACCTGCTACTTTTGAGTCGTAGGCCTCTACCGAGACCCAGTCGGAGTCCGGTATGCCACGAGAATCTCAGAGTATTGAACCCGCGGATATCTCTCCCTTGGAGCCACTGAGCAGGCACTGGCTTCTGAGGGTGTTTTCAGGCCTCAACATTTTTATATTAAACTGACGCCAGCCTCAAAAACAAAGTCAAAAACATCTTCTATGTCTGAAAAACCGATGCATGAGCAATGTGCTCAGGCCCCTATGCCTAAAAAACAGATGATCAAAATGGCTGAGGACTTAATTACCTTGATCGGGGGTTTCCAACCCCCCCCCTAAGAGGCTTAGGCAAGGCACTGATTATGAATCTTCAGATCAGGTTTCCATTTCTTCTGATTTTTCTTCTGATCAGGAATTTTCTATTCCACCCTATGAGGATTCTGATGCAGAGGAATCCATCCCATCTGCATCTCCTCCTGAAGATTACTCTTTTGGAGAGACTTTGCATACTTTAAGCAAACATTTTCACTGGGAGAGTCAGGATTTATCTGAATCAAAAAAGAGGCTTAGGGATTTCCTCCTTCTTCCTTAGCATAGGCCTTTGGCAATACCTCCTGTATTAGACATTGTTGATGATGTGTTTTCGGAATCAAGCATGGCTCGTGATTCCCTACCTCCGGCTCCTAGTAAGCCAGACAGATATTACAGGGTTCCTGACTCCCACAAATTTCTATTCAAAAATCCTGCTGCTGATCCTGAGACTATTTCACAGGGTCCCAAGGGTGTAAAGGCCTCTACAGCCAAAAATCCTACCCCCTCTGATAGAGATTCCAGGGCGCTGGATAGATGGGGAAAAAAGGTTTATACGTCTGCAACCTTGGCAGTCAGGGCCTTCAACTGCCAGTTTCATATGCTTAAATATCAACAGCATGTTATCGGCTTACTGAAACAGAAAATGATGTTGATTTCTGATAGTGTGGAAAATAAAGAGTTACAGGAATTATTGCATTCAGCAAAACAGGTTGAAAAGCATACTTTGCAATGTGGTTTTGATTCCTTGGAGGCCTCTTGCAGGGCCAGCTCAAGGAGCGAAATCTGCCTGATCATGTTAAAGCTAAATTGTTGGATGCCCCCTTGCAGCATGATACTCTGTTTGGTAGTAAGGCAGAAGAGGTTTTAAAGAAAATGGAAGACAAAGCTAAATCTATGCAAACTGTAAAAGATTTCTTGCAAGTGCAGCCACCCAGGTTCAGTAGGCAATGGCCTACTAAAAATTGGTCCTTTCCTGTGTCCAACAGAGCCACTCAAGGCAAATCCAGGTGCTCAGAAGGCTCCAGATACCAATCACAGGGATCTTACAGGTCAAAGCAATGGGATGCCTCCACCTCCAATTCTGGAGGAAACAAAGCACAACCCTACAGTAAGCAGTCTCAATGACTTTCCTTTACCATCACCAAGCACTTATCTTTCGACAGTCCCCTTGGGGGGAAAACTAGGACCTCATGCTCAAAATTGGCAGTTAATTACCCAGGGCAAGTGGGTATTAAGCATAGTATCCCAGGGGTACAGATTTCATTTCCATACTTTGCCAATTCCAAACGGATGGCCAGATCTGCCACAGAATCAGTGGGCAGAGGCTCAGAAACAAGTTATGTCCCTCATGGATATGAGGGCTATTCAGCCAGTACCAGAAAAGGAAAAAGGACAAGGTTTTTATTCAAGACTTTTCCTGGTACCCAGAAAAGACCATTCTTGGTGTCCAATACTGGACATATTGATTTTGAACATGTTCCTGGACATTCCAAAATTCAAAATGCTGACTTTACAACAGCTACTGCCTATGCTGGGCAGGAACGCTTGGTTAGTGACTCTAGACTTAAAAGAGGCATACCTGCATATACCAATAAGGGAATCATGCAGAAGATACCTCCACTTCAAGGCAGGATTTTTGCATTACCAATTCTCTGCACTGCCCATTGGCTTATCTACTGCGCCCAGAGTCTTTACAAAGTGTCTGGCACCAGTAATTGCATTCTGCAGACAAAGAAGCATACAAATTTATCCTTACCTGGACGACTGTCTCATTCAAGCAGAGAACAAGGACATTCTTCTTCAACATCTGGCGTTTGTAAAAAGGCTTCTAACATGCGTAGGGTACACAATAAATGAAAAGAAATCCCAACTGGTGCCCTCTCAAATAATTACATTCCTGGGTGCAAGCTTGAATACAACTGCCCAGATGGCTTACCTTACGCCAGACAAGCAAAGGCAACTGACAACATGCTTCAACCAAATGGCAACAAAAACCCAGTTATCTGCAAGATAAATTCTGCAGGCTTTGGGGTTCATGGCATCCTGCATTCTACTAATTCCATATGTGAGACAGCATATGAGGAAACTTCAATGGTACCTAAAAAGTTTATGGAGTCAACATTGTCACAGTCTAGAAACAATGATTCCTCTCATTCCCTGCCTACAGCAGGAGTTTTTCTGGTGGGCAGAGACATGTCACCAAAACAAAGGACTGTCATTCACTCTACCCCCTGCCACCCAAACCCTAACTACAGAAGCATCAAACTATGCTTGGGTGGCCCACCTTGTGGGGAGATGCATTTAGGGCAAATGGACCACAAAACAAATGCATCTGCATATCAACCAGAAAGAGATGCTAGCTGTTCAGAATGCTCTGACAGCCTTCAAGGACTTACTTCATCCAGGACAACTACTGATAAAGATGGACAGCACCACGGTTATGTGGTACATAAACAAGCAGGGGGGGTACACATTCCTACCCCCTTTGCAGACTAGCCATGGCATTGTGGGACACAGCTTTGACTTACCAAATACATCTTCAAGCTCAATTCCTGTCAGGAAAACCAAATACTCTGGCAGACGACCTAAGCAGAAATCTTATGGACCCGCATGAATGGAAACTGGATCCACAAATCTTCAGCATGTTAACACAGTAATGGGGGAGCCCAGACATAGATCTGTTTGCCTCCCAAAATTATCAGTTGGACAAATTCTGAACAAGAACTCATCACAAAAAAGCATGGAAAGTGGATACCCTATCCTTCAGTTGGAAAAACCTATCAGTCTATGCCTTTCCCCCTCTGCCTCTTCTCTCCAAGGTCTTACTAAAAGTCAGACAGGAAAAAACAAAAATGATCCTAGTTGTTCCGGACCATCTTCGCCAGCACTGGTACCCACTTCTAAGGAATTTGTCTCAACTTCTTCCTTGGTACTTGTCTCAAATACCTCATCTAGTGTCTCAGCAGAACAATCAAATTCTGCACACACAGCTCCAAACTCTGAATCTTGCAGCATGGCTGATCATTTAATTATTCAAACAACACCTCTCAGTAAATCTATGATGAATGTCATTTTGGAAGCCAGAAGGCCTAGTACTAGAAAATCTTATGCTGATAAATGGAATAGATTCTGTGCTTGAAACCAAGCACAAGGAACAGACATAGCAAAGCCCAATATTCCTCAGATTTTACAGTATTTGACTGAGATGCTTGACAAGGGTCTATCTTTTTCTTCAATAAAAATCCATGTCTCTGCCATCTCGGCTCATTACAACACAGAGCTTCCCCTCTTTTCTCATCCTCTGTTTAAACAGTATCTTAGAGGGGCCAAAAATTTAAGGCCTCCCAGAAGATCACCAACTCTTGCATGGGACCTCAATTTTGTGCTGGAAAAACTCACCATGCCTCCTTTTGAACTAGCAACTACTGCAGAAAATTTCTATCTTGGAAAACAGCTTTTCTCTTGGCAGTCACTTCAGCAAGAAGGGTTTCAGAACTACAGGCTCTCATGGCTGTGGAGCCTTTTATTACATTTTACCCAGACAGGGTGTCCCTCAGGACCAATCCTTCTTTTATGCCTAAGGTGGTATCCAGTGTGGCCCTTAACCAGACAATTTACCTGCCAGCATTTTACCCAAATCCGCAGAACAAGGGGGAGTGGATT
>NC_056735.1:1490654301-1490826801 GCF_019279795.1 Protopterus annectens | reverse complement strand
TGAAAGCTTTCTGGGAAGTGTGCCATCATGTTCAGGTGTCCCATAAATAATGCTTTCTCTTGAAAACATGCTTTGAAAAGTGTGTGCATGTGCTATGAGTTTAGGCATTCCTAAGGTACTGCAAACTACAAGCTGTGTGCAAGATGATCGTACCTCATGGCATAATGTGGGAAGAGAACATAGATTGTGTAAGTCAAATATAGACATTCTAATCGACTCCCTAGAGTAACAACACTTTGCAGTTGTTGCATAATACACTTGTGGTTCAAGGGCTACTGATGTAACCTATTTTAAAGCTATCAGTCTTTATGCATTTTCAGGTGACCCCTGAGATTCCTTTCAGATAGAGAGGATGAGGCTGTAGCTGAATGCTGTGTATCCCAGCTGGAAAGAGAATTGAGAAGGCGCAGGAGGAATGACTATGTGGACTGCGTCAGCTGTTTATTTTGTTTTGACTGCATCTTTTTCTCCCCTCAGCTCACCAGCCATTTAACCTCTGTAATGCTACACTCGCCCATTCATTCCAGGGAGGTGAGGATCATCCTCCATCCCACAAGAGGGCGAGAGTGTATCGGGTTGCTGTCATCTGGGCAGACATTGAGGGTAGCAATTATGTTCTTGCTTACATCCTATCAGTGCAGATCTTTTCCTGTTATGGAAATAACCCTTCCCATGAAGGTGATATGCACACTTGCATCATGGCAGGGACTGACATTGCTCCATGTTCATGCACACTTCCTCACAGGTTGGACATACCTTTACCAGCTGGGGCAGCTGGAGTGAATGCCTTCTCTAAATCCCCCTGCCTTCAATGTTCATGAAACCTGTATCGTAGGAGCAGAGCAGGATGGGAATGCCTATTCTCCCTGCTAGCACCGTCAGTCACCCGACCTGCTAACAGGTGCTGAGTCACCTGGATGCTACTCAGTGCTTTATCATGCTCTATCGTTGGGCTGGCTAGCTGTATGCATTTTATTTATTTTACATTTGTTGACTTGGAAAGTTCATCTGGGCAGAATGGTCCCTTTTCAGCTGAGTCCTGGGGAGAAAAGCTGAAGTACATGTAGTAGAAACAAAATATTTTAAGTTATACAATATCAGCAAAGCTAGATTAAATACAATTAAAATAAATTTTACAATGTCAAAAATTGATAAGATAGTAACTATGCATATAGTAGTAAGGCTTTTTATACTAATTATATTATATACAGATATAATTAAACAGCTGCTCAGTAGGATAGGTGACAAATGTTCATTTTTGAGTTAACCAGATCATTCTCTGATTTTTCTTTTCATTTTCCTTATGTTTTGTTATGCCCAGGCCTGACATGAAGACCCTGTTTGTACAGTCTATGTTTTCTAATTTCCAGCATTTCTCCCATGTAAGCTATATTATAACGAGGGGGAGCCAATGTTTTCCAGTGGATATCTGAAATGTGTCATTTGGCTTAGGAGATAGGTGAGTCACAGGTCTGTGGTTAGACTGTGTAGGTCTTAATACTGCAGGTATTGTATAGCTGTTTACAGACCATGGTGAGTTATGGGGTCAGTCTCTAGGACTCTTTGCTGGAGCATGGGTCTGTGGGGGGTTCAACCCTAACCTTCCTTGCAGAGAAGCAGAGTTGACTGCCAACCACTTAATCCTCTGGTTGACCCTCTTTCTTTGATGGCAGACCCCTACCCTATAACTAATTTCATGTGTAGACTGTATTTCTGGTCAAACATTTCATTTTATCTTTTTGTTATAATGATGCAGTTGCATAATGTTGGAACTTGAGCTCTTTACCAAGTTTTATGTTGTCTGCTAGTATTTAATTTTTGTGTATCATTTTCTTGTATTTTAAGTTTGGACACAAAGGTCACTACCTCATACAAATGGGTGCCTGGATGTATTTGAACAAAATCTGAATCTATATTTATCTATTGAGGTCATTTGGCTAAGTTTGAGACCAAGGAAACATTTCTCTAGTAGTGTCATAAAAAGGTTGTTATATCTTCAAGAAGTTCTAAAAACATACCATGCATCTGAATATTTTGCATCCTTTTTGTAACAGCATTCTTCAATAATGATTGTAGGCAGAGTTTCACTTTGAAGCTAAACCTGGACTGAATGTATTAAAAGTAACCATTTTCTTTTGTAGCCCAAATGTTAAGGTGTGTCCTATAGGGTTCACATGTTTAACTCCTGAAATGTGTGTGCACATCCATCCATAGATTAGTATTAGGCTAACTGCCTTGTGGGCCATTTTGTGCTTAGCTAATTATTGCATGTGAGAATCAAATCCTACACCTTGTGGGTTGTAAGGTAAACACCTTAACCATTATACCAACCTTCCAGCCCTGTGTTTATATGCTATAAAAGATGTTTCCTAACTCCAAAGCCTTCAGAAAGTTGGTTCTTCATCTGGAGGATCACTGGGAAGAATGTCCTGGAAGCATGGAGTATGGTGGTCCATTTGGGGCTAAGTCATGGAGTTCAGCAAGGAGATTACCTGTGACAGAACTGGAAGATAGGCCTGTGTGAAACCAAGGCTGAATATCTTGTGACAGCCTGTTTCTTGGACGGCTGCAAGAACTGTATAAAAATACCAGAAATATAATGTTTTGTTGAACTGCAAACCAAAGAGCCGGTTCCTTATTAAACCAAGAAGCCAACAACTGCTGATTGGATGCATGCAAACAATTTTTTTTTTACCTCAGTCAGTGCCTCCAGTTGTAGGCACACAGACACACACACACACACGGGTAATCATTTGAAATGTTGGGCCTTGCTAGAGTAAGTCCCAGAACACAAAGACTGAATGGCCAAAAATAACAGACTTGCATATAGTAAGTCTGAGATGGCTGTTTCTCAGAATTTTCCCTTTTCTCCAAGGTATAGTGATCTCAGAGTTGGTATATGTAAGGGGCTGGCTCCCACATTGTGGGGTGTAAGTGAACCCCCCCCCCCCCGGCAAAAAAGTTGTTTAAAGGAAAAGACAGATGTTTGCAATTTTTTCCCCAGAGTACTGGGGCTTGGAATTTTGACTTGTGACATTTCAGTAGAGTTCCCATCTATGTGTGTTGCATGTGTAAACGATTTGTAGAATTACTGAGGTAGTGCACAAAATATCAAATGTAGACTGAACTACCTTCAAGTAATGGCTTTCTTTTTATAGTCACTATTCAATTTAAAGAAATCTCATGCAGTTAAAGGCAGACTGGATTTCTCTCATTGAGCTAATCCAGAATATTGTTAAGATGTTCTGCTCTTTGAGGTATGCTGAATGCATAGGATAGCCAGTTTTGTAGGGGAATATTCAGCAACACTTTAAGGAGACTGTCATGCTTATTATGCAACTGAACTTAAATCTAAATCTTTGGACTCTTAATCTGGATCCTTCTGCCTCCATAGTATGCTACAGTACGTTCCCCCTTCCCTCAGTCATCTATTTCAAAATTAGTCACCTTCTTGCTTCTGTGCGCTTACGTATGAGTCAGGTTTCTTTATTTTTGCTTTTATCCTACTCTGGCCTTATCCTCCTGTTTTTAGCAATCTTTCATTGTGATCACAAAATTAGGGCATGTCTTGCTTTTTCTTCATTGTTTCAATGATTGTTGGTGTTTTAAATTAACATTGTGATTTTATCTTCCATCAGTCAGAACAGTAGCTTACAGACAGCATTTTCTTTACATTCATCTTTTCCCGTGTTGCCTGTTTTCCATCTGTACATTTGCACACCTAAGCTTGACATTCAGCATAGGCTGAGACAAACTGAAAATTAATACATAGTTTCTACTGGTTATGCCATCTGCAAGCACACTCGGAAAAACAAATAAAAATTAGTTTTTCATTAGAAAGGAAAGATTCAATAAATCAAGTCTTAACATGGACTCTTTCTTGTGCATCTTCATCACTGCCTTTTCTCCTGTATTATGATGATGAAGATGATCATTATTATTATTATTATTATTATTATGGTTAGTATTAGTATTTTAGTCAGGGCAGGACCCTGTTCTTTTTGTTAATGTACTGAGTGGTTGGAAGAGTATGTACCTTGTTGTTATTAGTTTGTACAATGTTTTTTTGAGAATGGACAACCTGCTGTTATTACTTTAAGAATTCATATAGTTTGCTTTACATACAGTGTTAATAGGTATTTGTTCAGTGTTCATGTATACCCAAGTTGTTGCTGAAAAGGGTCTTAGGAGTACTCTACCTACCTGATTAATAAATGAAAAGGAAGAAATGAATTAAAAGACCCAGTCTGTATGTTTGCTGTTCACCAACAGAAGAAGGTGTTAATGTCACAAGGGAGTAAAATTCATTCAGTTTTGTCTCATTATATTCAGGGGCTTTCTTTGTATCTGTTCACCTTCTTTTTACTGGTCCAGCCTTCTTATTTGGAGCAGGCATCATGATTTTAATTTTAAAAAAATGTTCTCCGCTGTGCAACTAAATTACATCTGGAGAATGGAAACACGATTTACATACAGTTTGCATTTCTTGTTGTTTGCTGATACACCCACATTCAAGAAGAAGGTGTTAATGCTGTCAAAGATGAGAAAAATACAATAAATTATCTTGGTAAGTCAGTGCACATGGGTTGAGTATATCTGTTGTTAGTAAAATATAATATTCCTTTTAATTTTCATAGTATTTGTTATTTCTGTTTAGCAATATTTGTATACTGCAAAATCCAAAATGTAGGGAATGTTTTCAGTTGATTAATTGATTAATGCTTATCTGAACATGTAGTTGAACTGGAACCCAAGGAGCCTTTTTCACCAATGAAGTCATTACAAAATAATGTGTTACATTAAAGAATCCACAGACAACGAAGGAAGAAACAAACGCAGTAAAAAGGCTAGGTATCTCGACGCAGAACCCATCCACATCCCAAGTCACTGGAAAACTGCAGAATATTAGGTCTATAAAAAACTTTAACTCCAAATTACAAGACTCTAAAATACATATGATTATAGATAAGCGCTTTCATCCCTTCATAGGAACATCATCAGATGAATTAAAAATGTAATCATCCAATTAAATAAACTCATTATTTTAAAATAACCAATCAAATGTGCCCATTCAGCCAAAGCCCCAGATACAGTCAGCTGTTCTTAAAGCAATATTATCAAAAAGAATATTGTCAAGACATCTAGTAAGTGTATCTAATCATGAAGTAAATAATAAAGCACATAGTCTGCATACTGTTACTTGCAGGAGAGCAATACTAAGAGAGAAAAAGTAGTAACCTAATCCTTAACATTTAAGTGGTGCACCACAATTTAGTATGTGCGCTAAGTAGGATATAATTTTGTTGGTGGCCTTGTTGTCTTAAAGGAATACAACAGTGGGAAGAAAAAGCACATTTTATTGTGTATTGATGTTCTGTGTGAAACAAGTACCACTACACAACAGAGAGTAGTTCAGTTTGTGCCAATCCAAACTGACATGATGGAGCAGATATATAAATGTGACTGATGTGACTTTTCCCTGGTCTCTTTCCTAGAATAGTCCTCTTATGAGTAGATTATTATTCTCTGTACTCCTTTCCAGTTTCTTTTCTGAACTTGCGTACAGTGACAGAACTTAAATTATGGCTTACTTTGAGAATATCTGCACAGTATGATATTTTATTTCATTGGCATTTATCCTTTTCACATGTTCTAAACATAGAACAGTGTAGTAAACCCCTTTCTTCTTTAACAAATAATTGTCTTTAAATTAAACTTTATAAAAAAGCAGAAATCAGTTAGCTTCTTTTTCAGTCTGTTTCTATTATTGATATTGGGTTTCTTCACTCTTAGACTATACAGTAAAAGAGCTGTTAAAATAATGTCATCCTCCAGTGTAGTTAACTTTACCCTTGGTTTGTTTTTCTTCACATATTTTCTGAAAAACCTAATGGCTGACAGTAATAGGACTAACTAAATGGGGAAAACTCATTTATGATAGCAAGGCTGTGTCTTATTAAAATGAGGATGACAGTTAAGTCAGAGTGTCAGTCCCCTAGAAGGCCAGCTTGACGTTGAAGGGAGAATGAATGGGACAAATGTACAAGGGGAGACTGATGTCGCCTATTAGCAGGAAAGAGATGGAACAGAAAAAAATATAATAAGAAACTTTCAGCATGATTCTGATTCATTGATAGTACATAGAATATTAAGATAATGTGAAAAATATATATATTTTTTAAATTTTTCAGTTTTAGAGTGACTTTTCTTTTGCTCACAAATGTTTTGGTTCCAGAGGGATAGAAAAAGAAGGTAGCTTTAAATGGCAGGACACAGTAAAAGATCTCCAATGACTCAGTAATCCTATGACCGTAGTAGTGGTAGAGAAGAAACAAATAACTACAACATCTTCATATGTGTGCATTTCATGTGCTGAAGACCTTAAACATTGAACTTTGATGCAAAATCCAGGGAGGCAAATTCCAAAAGAAGGTTTTGTGAGATTTCATTCAAACCCAGCATGTTGTGCACTGGGAAAGCTGAACAGCATAAAAATGCCACGTAAGGCGAAAACAGCTAAGTTATAATTTTCTTTTTTAATAAGACGATAGAGAGAGAGAATTTTTTAGGTGGAAAATAGCTACTTCTCCACTACTGATTAACTTTCTTGTCTCTCTTTAAGGTAGCAGATTATGTGACAAGTGTCAGACTGATGTAATACAATATTTCTCAGGCAACAAAAATGGTATGCAAGAAGCATGCAAACCTATATAATATTTAGTTTTATGTGGCATTATTGGGTTTGGATTAAAAGGAATAAACACTTTGTATTGAAACAAGTTTGACATTTGGGTGTTGTTCATTAAGGGCAAAGTCATCAACAATTTAGAATAATTAAGTATAATTTCCCTGTAGCATCTTCTGTTAGTTCATGTATGCCACGCTTTGTATTTAGCAATGTACTAGCTGAACTTGTGTCCATATACATTAAGCCTAAAAGAAAAGCTGAAACTCCTACCGTACAGTTACTTGTAAGGGCCATGGGAGACAGTCACTTCTCAGATTAGAAGTATTACTGTAGAACCCTTTTAATTTACAATTTGCCCAGTTCTAGTTACTGGTGCCACATTAGCTTCCATGGTGAAGCAAAAGTATTCTTCTTGTCCAGCTGCTAGGGAGCAAAGTTACTTGCTAGAGAATTTTCCAGCAGGTTAGTTTTGGTCAAAGAGAGAAAGAAGCCTAGAGACAATTCATTCTGGATCAGTCCTTTATTCAGTTTTACTGAGCCCTCATCTGCCTAACTGCACTGAATATTTATATATTATACCATCATGTGACTCCTGTCAATCAGATGAACTTATGTTTGCCATTCTTTATATAGCTTTATGGCTTAAGTGAGTGTTTGATTCTGTGTAGGCCAAACAGCAGTAATCATCATGAATAAACTCCCACATGTACCTTTTAACATGAAAAGGTATACCTCCTGTATATTTCCTTACTAAAAGCAGTCTTCAGGATTGTATAACATCTCTACATTATGGAACTGCCGGTCTTAACTTAATTTTCTGTCAGTTCTTGGTTATACTTGTTTACACACGTGTGAAACTAACAAAGATATTTCTATGGTTTCTGCTCTACTAAGCCCATGTTTTATTTTTCAGACATATTTGCCATGGTAACTGTACATTATTACATTCATGGTTATTGAGTACAGTTTACAGTGCCAGGGGCTTAAACAGCTGCACCTGAAGGAGTGCATACCGTTTGTGTTACTGGGGATTACCTTCTAAGAGTTATCTGTAGAGGCAGCTTTTGTGGCCTTTAACACTGACTTGAACAACACTGGATTTCTGAGTGCACCTTGGACTATTTAAAAGCACCAAGACATGATTCATGCCACAGTGTGAGGTGAGGTGCTGCTTTCCATTTCTGCAGTGTTACACTGCAGTTTCACAGACACTTGCACTTAAACACTATATCCTGAAGTGATGTGCACAGTTTTCTGAAATGGAAATGACTGAACGTGCTTAAAATGACATATTATTGATCACTGTCTTTTGAAGCTGCCTGTGCTTATTTAACGTTTGACTTCCCCTTCTGAAAAAGAAAAATATCTGAGTTTTGCTAGAATCCAAATGTTTGCCTTTTCTCTATTGTGTGGTGAAATTGGAGTTGATTTTGTAATTTAGCAAGAGGTGTAGGGGTGTGCAACCCCTCAAGAAGGAAGGTATGGAATGAGGCTCATACTCCTACCTGCCTAAAATATTATTTCCACTTAATTCTTGCACCACTGTATAAAATATTATTTTTTGGTGAGCATATATTCCCAGTTCTTGTGATTGCATTGTTTTGTATTTGTGAACAAGAACTTGTGTATTTCTCTTGGATTCTGTGCTGAACCATGTTGTGTATGCATATTCCTCTTCTTTATATTTTTATTGGATATTCCAGTTGCCACCCCTATCTTTTGTGTTACCTCTTGGTAAAGGCAGTGCTTATGAATGCTTAGTTCACACAGACATGCTTACACACACGTGTATACGCACACACACACACACACACACACACACACACAGCAAAGCAGAAATATAAATTTGTTCACAAACAACATACTCCCCATGTATATCACAACAATCTGCATACATATTAATCCTAAATTTAACTCTAACTTTACCCTAAGTTTTCTTCAGCTATAACCCTAAATTCATTGACTTCAGGTACTTTTAACAAACTGAAGCTGAACCAATGTACCAGTCAAACAAACTAAAGTAAAATAAATGTTCCATTTGAATGAACCAGTTTGAACAAGTGTTTTTTCCCTATAAAATTGCATGCAAGTACTAACATTATTTTGACTTTCCATCTCTACTCTGCTTAAATAATTAAATGATTTAAGATTAAGGTAGTTAAGGATGCCCACATTGCACTTTTTCTCCCTTTTTGTAAGGTATAAGTAGAAAGGTAAAGGATTTGTCTGTTGCTTTGCTTTATAATCTGTTGTCACACTAATCTATATAGTATACGACTGTAACTATCACTTATTTCATTTAACCTGAAGTTGTACATTCTATTTTCTGTAGAGCATTTGATATTAGAAAATAGTCTGAACTAATCTGTTTGAAAGGATTGTATCTATGACAGAAGAGCTACATTTTACTTATCCCAAAATTGAAAATGTTACTATAAGTAAAGACAGTATTAGCTTGTAATTGATAAAGGGGAGTATTGCCTTAAAGACTTTACATAATAAATGTCTTGTGCATGTATAGTGGTAAAAAACATTGGGGAAAGTGTTTTATTGAGTGCTAAAATAATGATATGTATGAGAGATTTTTAGGTCCTTTATAGTGTATTGAAGCACACTGACATACAGATGCAAATTATAATCCTAATGTGCACTATTATATAAGCACAGATACAGATGCAGTTAACAGTTGTCAGGCATTAAAGCGGTACCACCGCACTGAAGAATAATTCTCAGGCAAGCAAAATCATGTGCAGAGAGATTTCCTTAGTAGATTAACTCACTTTGATAAATGAGATGAATGTCTAGTAACTGCAAGATAATAAACATGCTGTTCTGAAAAAAATTAATTCTGAATTTAGAAATCCTCTGTAGTGGTATGTTGATGAAAATATGTAGTATGTCAGGATGTTATATAGTAAAGGGGAGCATAGAGTACAGTAGGGATACGTGTTTTTGGAGGTAAGTGAAAGAACGGGTGAAGTGTTATGTAGAATAAGGTGGAAACAGCACCATGTAATTTAGGCATTGCAACATTTGTATGGCCTGCTGAAACTACTTCTGTCAATGTGTATTATATTCTGAACAGTCATCTGAAGGACATTTTGTCAAGTGTGTTCATTGTAGACTTTCCTGGTGGATCTTTGGAAATCCTGAGAGGAAGAAGCTTGTGTAATAATAAATGGTAGAACCTAGAGATGGGATATCATGAGCCTAGTTCGGCAGAAAAGAATAATAACATAGAAACTGCAAAGTCTTACGCAGAGTAGGTCGACCGTGGATTACGGTGGATATGATGTAACTAGAAAATAATTGTATGAAAAAGGAGATAATGCAAATGGACTTGATGCGAAGAAGGTAAATGTGATGGTACTTTACCACAGGAACTCAGAAATGGGATATGCTGCAGTGGGGGTGATGCATGGCTGCAGAGGTACAATTTGCCATGGCCCAGGGCTAGTGTGGCACAGCCATGAAAAACCACAGCAGTGTAGGAGAAAGTGGGCAGTTCAAAACAAGTGACATGTGGCAGCCACTAGGCAGTACATTGTGGAATTTAATAAAAAAGGCTGCTATAAATGCAGCTGTAATGCACAGGGAAAAATACAACTCTGGAGCCCACTGAAGAGATGTAAAATAGGCCATCATATTGGTAATAAGTGCTGTGGAGAAGAAATGTTCTGTGTTTGTGTGTAGCTTATAAGAAGTAGTTTCTCACATAAACATTTGAAGTATTGGTTGGAATACAAGAAGATCATTGGTCAGTAGAGCTGATCATTTTACTGGAATGTTTGCGGCTAGCACAACCAGTGGAATGCATCAGAGAATACAGGTCAGGCTGAAACTGAAGTTAAGAAGGTTATCACAGAGAAGGTGGAGAAGTAAAATGTCTGGAACAGTGTAATAGAGGCTGACTGCAATGACACTTCTTACTGGAGGTGTGAGTCCTGAAATTTTAAGTCCTAACATTTCAAAAATTAAAGTGCAGTTCCAGCAAAAAAAAAAAAAAAATTCACAGGTCTGCCTTTTATGCATTTATCTCTATCTGATCACACTTTTACTCTTATTGTTTCAAGTGTCACAGTTATAGTCTTCATACTTTCAACAGGCACTCCTGCAGTGGAAATGGGCACATGGTTCTGAGATAACAGCCTAGCAACATAAAATGTAGTAATGTCATCTGCCACTTGAGTAAAACATAAATGGTGTGACAAAGGAGGATGGAGCGTAAGGTAAAATGCACAGGGAAGCTAATTTTTGAGAGCTGCTAAGTAGTAATGTGAACCAGCAAGAGGTAATTTTGTCAGTACTTGTGAAGGAGTCTGTTGTGAGAGCCAGACTTGTGCATCATATCACTGAGTAAATATTGATGTTCTTCGTGTTTCATTGTTGCAGTCCTCACATATGGGTTATCTGGCTTCCGGTAGCCCTCAGTCGGCCCGAATACCAGAGTCCTTGGTATATGACATCGGCTGCCACCGGTTGTAAAACTGATGTCAGTACATCTGGTATAAAGGGAGGCAGCCGATGCCATTTCCTCAGTCTTTCTTGCCACGGAGCCCGAAGCAGATGCAATTCGCACTAGTGCCGGTTGGCCGTTTACCTTCATTTCGCATTCCGACTACCAAGTTGAAGACGCCTTCAGATAAGTACCCCATTGGGGATCCTCTTTTCTTACTTTAACGAATGTCAGATAAAGTTAATAACTGTCTTGCCTGCGGAAAACAGATTCTGCACCGTGATTTCCATTCCTATTGTATAACTTGTTTGGGCCTTGAGCGCAACGTCCCTAACTGCGATCTCTGTACTTCCGTTAACCCGTGTACCATACGCTGTAGAGCTAAGATTTTGTATAAGCATTTTGGAGTCTGGCCTAAGTTCATCAGTATGGCGTCTTCTGGTCTCCCTACTTCGGATATACCTAGGAAGCGCAAAGACAAGGACCGTGACAGGCCTATGGTTAAATCTACTGACGACGCACCAGTGAAATTGATCATCAGCACAGCAGTAGTTAGTGAGGCTCTTTCATAGCCCCTGCAGTCCACAGATTTTCAGCCGCAAGCCTCTGCTGAGACCTTTACGGAGTCCTCCATGCCACAGGCTGCTATTTCGTCTTCAGACCCTCCGCCTGTCACCGCCTCAGATGGGCATCGGCTTCTGACACCTCTTCTTTTTGACATGAGACCAGAACCAGACCGACTACCTTAGTTCAGACTTCTGCAGTTGCTAGGCCGCCCGAGTCCCTCTGGATTGCTAATAAACCATCCAGCCACAAACCTACTCACAAGCAGACATCGGCCTCCCCTTCTGTACCTCAGTCCCAGTTGGTAAAGATGGCTGGTGATCTTCTTTCCCTGATTAGGGGCTGTCATCCCCCCCCCCCCCTTCAAAGAGAGCTAGGGAATTATCTCCTGATGTTTTGTCTGTCTCAGGTTCTGAGATTCCCAGTATGTCTGCTGGTGAAGAAGGAAATTCTCAACTTTTTTCTGGCTTTGAGGATTCTGATGCTGAGGACTCTATCCCTTCTGCCTCCCCTCCAGAGGGTTTTTCCTTTGGGGATACTTTGAATACTCTTAGGGAGCATTTTAAATGGGGAATGTCAGGATTTTACACAGTCTAAGAAAAGAATCAGGGAATTTTTAGATTTGCGACAGCATAAGCCTCTGGCTATACCTCCAGTTTTGGAAGTTGTGGATGATGTTTTCATGGAAAATTCTTTAACTCCTAATTTTGTTCCTCCTGCCCCCAGAAAACCAGATAGGTATTACAGGGTTCCTGAATCTCATCAATTCCTTTTTAAAAGCCCTACTGCTGATCCAGAAATTATTTCTCAAGGCCCCAAGGGTGTTAAGGCTACTATTGCTAAACACCCTGTGCCTTCTGATAAGGAATCTCATCAATTCCTTTTTAAAAACCCTACTGCTGATCCAGAAATTATTTCTCAAGGCCCCAAGGGTGTTAAGGCTACTATTGCTAAAAACCCTGTGTCTTTTGATAAGGAATCTAGGGCCTTGGACAGGTGGGGTAAAAAAGTCTATACTTCTGCAACTCTTGTCATTAGATCTGTGAATTGTCTTTTTCACATGCTTAAGTATCAGAAGCATACGTTGGAGGCTATTAAGGCTAAACTTGGAGATATTCCTTCCATGACAGAAAACAAAGATTTACAAGACTTACTGAATTCTGCCACTTTAGTTAATAAGCATTGACTTCATTGTGGTTTTGACATTTTGGAGGGTTCCTGCAGAGCAGCAGCCACTGGTTCCGTAATTAGAAGGCATGCTTGGCTCAGGGAGCAGACTCTTTCTGAACCAGTTAAATCTAAATTGCTGGATGTTCCTTTGCACAAGGACAATCTTTTTGGTAGTAAGGCTGAGGAGGTACTAAAGAAGTTGGAGGATAAGGCAAAATCTATGCAAGCTGTAAAAGATTTACTTCAGGTACAGCCTCGTCAGTTTAGTAGGCATTATCATTCCAAGATTTGGTCTTTCCCTGATCTTGGCAAGCAGGGTCGCTCTAGGCCTAGGGGTTTCAGAACTTCCAGAGGACAGGCTTTTGCCCCTCACAGGGCTAAACAATGGCAATCTTCTTCTGCTAAATCGGGGAGGTCTAAGCCAGCTTTCCAAAGCAAACATTCTCAATGACTCTGGCCTTCTTGTGCCTACCTCTGTAGACCCTCGGTTTCCTTTGGGGGGGAAGGTTAGCCAGGTTCACAGAGGTATGGTCTACCATCACAGACGACAAATGGGTGCTCTGTATAGTAAACCAAGGTTACAAGTTTTACTTTCACACCTTCCCTGTTTTACAAGGGTACCCAGACATACCCAGAACTCTCAGGGCAGGGGTAGAAACTCAAATTTTTTCTCTACCGACTGTGGGGGCTATAGAGCCAGTTCCTGCAAAACAGGTAAGCCTAGGGTTTTATTCAAGGCTTTTTCTGGTACCTAAGAAAGTGGGCACATGGTGCCCTATTCTGGATCTGTCCATTCTAAACACTTTTCTGGTGATTCCCAAATTCAAGATGCTCACCCTTCAACAATTGCTACCAATGCTGAACAAGGATTCATGGTTAGTAACTTTGGATCTCAAGGAGGCTTATCTGCACATCCCAATAAGGGAAAGTTGCAGGCAGTTCCTTCATTTCAGGGCTGGGGAGCAACACTTTCAATTCTATGCATTGCCCTTTGGCTTATCTATTGCTCCCAGAGTTTTTATGAAGTGCCTGCCTCCAGCCATTGCTTTTTGTAGGCAGAGAAACATTCAAATTTATCGTTGCCTGGACGACTGTCTCATTCAAGCAAACTCCCCAGAACAACTAGAAAAGGATTTGGATTTCGTAAAGAACACTCTCACCTCTTTGGGTTACACTCTCAATGAAAATAAGTCAAAGTTGGTTCCTTCAAGGGAGATTGTTTTCTTGGGAGAGAGTCTGAATACAGCCACCCAGATGGTATTCCTCCCTCAACAGAAGCAAGAAGATCTTTCAGCTTACTTCATGAACTTTGCAAGCATGACCCAGCTCTCTACAAGGCAATTCCTACGTGGGTTCATGCCTTCATGCATTTTGATGATCCCATATGCAGGGCTGCTATGAGAAAACTTCAATGGTACCTCAAGAACCTTCGGTGTCAACACAGTCATGGCTTAGACTTGATTCTTCCCCTGATTCCATGTCTACAAATGGAGCTCCTCTGGTGGGCCACAGCCTGTTCTCAGAACAAAGGTCTGCCTTTCTGCCCACCGCCTGCCAGCCAGACTCTCACCACAGATGTTTCAAATGTTGCATGGGGGGGCTCATCTGGAAGCCAGGGGCATACAGGGGACTTGGAGCACACAGCAGATTCATCTGCACATAAGCTTAAATAATTCATGGCAGTGCAGCAGGCCTTGCTGGCTTTCAAGGACCTACTCTACCCTGGGACTTTGCTGATCAGGACAGACAATACCACAGTCATGTGGTACATCAACAAGCAAGGGGGGGCTCACTCTTACCCCTTGTGCAGACAAAGCATGAGACTATGGTCCATAGCAGCATCCATGGGCTTACATATAATAGCCCAGTATCTCCCAGGGAGGCAAAACTCCTTGGAGGATCATTTGAGCAAACATGTTCTGGATCCCCTCGAGCGCCAACTGAACAAGAACATTTTCCATTGCATCACTCATCATTGGGGCACCCCACAAGTGGATCTTTTCTCCTCACACCAATCATTTCCTTACAACCTTCTGCACCAGGGAGTTTCACAACAAACTTTGGAGGGTGGATGCATTGTCCTTCCCATGGACACATCTCTCAGTTTATGCATTCCCTCCTCTGCCTCTTCTTCCCAGAGTGCTACTAAAGATAAGGGATGAAAAACCAAAGGCTTTTCTGATAGCACCAGATTGACCCAGGCAGCATTGGTATCCCCTCCTTCGCAGCCTTTCACAGGCTCGGCCTTGGCATCTTCCCCTGGTACCAGATCTGTTGTTTCGGGGGGGGGGGGGGTTCCTTCATCCTTGTCTTCAAACTCTGCATTTAACTGCCTGGCTAATACTTTAAATCTTTCCCAACAGGTGGTTGAAGTTCTTCACGGGGCCAGGAGGCCTAGCACAAGAAAATCCTATGCAGATAAATGGAAGAGATTTTGCACTTGGATGCTGGCTAAAGGAGAAGACTCTTCTCATCCTTCTCTTTCACTCATTTTTGACTACCTAGCAGGACTGCTTAAAGGTGGACTTTCCTTTTCTTCAATCAAAATTCACACTTCAGCAATTTCAGCTCATTGTTCTTTTGAGCAACCCATTTTTTCTCACCCCTTGATGAAACAATTCCTGAGGGGGCTAGTAATCTTAGACCTCCCAGAAGAGCTCCTACTCCTGCTTGGGATCTTAATTTTGTCCTGGAAAACCTTACTCTGCCTCCTTTTGAACTAGCTGCCTGTGCAGATTTGAAGTTTCTATCCTGGAAGACTGCTTTCCTCTTAGCTATTACTTCAGCTAGAAGGGTATCTGAGCTGCAAGACTTAATGGCAGTAGAACCCTTCATTATTTTAAACTCAGATCGGGTTTCTCTGAGAACCAGTCCCTCCTTTATGCCTAAGGTGGTTTCCAATTTAACCCTTAACCAGTCTATTCACCTGCCTACATTTTTCAATAATCCCCAAAATAAAGGGGAAAGGATTCTGCACTCTCTTGATGTGCATAGACAGCTGAGATTTTACTTAGGACTAAATCCTTTCGAAAATCTGAACAGTCATTGGTTAGTTTTGCTCCTGGTGCTCAGGGTAAAGCTATTTCAAAACAAACCATTTCCAAATGGATTGCGCATTGTATTCACTTTTGTTACCTGCATCATGGAAAGGTTCCCCCTCAGGGTATTAGGACCCATTCTACTAGAGCAGCCTCTACCTCTACAGCCTACTAAGGACATTCTAGAAGCAGCTACTTGGTCTTCTGTCCATACTTTCACAAAGCATTACAATCTACCTTTGTTTTCTACATCCAGGGCTGGTTTTGCCACTGCAGTTTTGCAGGGCCTCCTTACCAACCCTTAATCTGTGATCCTTCCACCCTCCTTTGTCTTCTTACTGGGCTTTGGGACTCAACCCATATGTGAGGATTGCAACAGTGAAACACGAAGCACATAGTACAGTTGTGTACACTTACCATAAATGTAGATGTTCGAGTGTATTCACTGTTGCAGTCCTGATATCCCACCCTTCATTCCTCCTTTTTTCCTAAGGCACAGACGATAGATTTTTTTTTTGTATGACGTGTCCAGGGTGTTACCATTCCTGGGTTAGCCTTCTTTGGGTGCTCCTGACAGTTAAGGCAAGAAAAACTAAGGAAATGGCGTTGGCTGCCTCCATTTATACCTGACGTACTGACATCCGTTTTACAACCGGTGGCAACTGTCGTCATATACCAAGGACTCTGGTATTCAGGCCGACTGAGGGCTACCGGGAGCCGGATAATCCATATGTGAGGACTGCAACAGTGAATACACTCGAACATCTACATTTATGGCAAGTGTACACAAATGTACTTTACTGGTGTAATGTATGCATCAGTGGTCTGTATTGTGGATTAAGACTTTTTTTCTGTATCTTTTGCCTCTAGGATGTGAGCCCATTCATTCTCTAGTGGTGGGGAATGATCATTAGACAGTCTAAGTCAAAAGCAGTGCAAGGAGCCATGAGAGCTGCTTGTGTCCTTGTTGGTATTCTGGACATGACAGCATTTTTTCCCAGCCTGACTTCTCCACTTGGATGAGGGGGGGAAACATTGCCTTTCCCTTCTCTGGCTCGGTGAAGGTTACCACCATCCAGTGCCTTGGTGAAGCACCCACCTGCAGGTCACATGCCTTTCTGTTTCCTCCATGGAATCATTACAGCACATAGCCTGCTGTACCTCCCATCTCCCCAGGAAAGGTAGGCCCATCCTTTCTAACAGCTCTGTCAAGCACAAGGGTCACTAAACAAACTCTAGTCATCTAGGCCATAGTCAGGGCTTTATCATTCTGTGCTGCTTGGCTGGCTTAGTAGACTGAGATTGTTTTAAACTTGCGTAATTTCCCAAAGGGGAATTTCCCATTAGCTGTACTTCTACGTCTGTATCACACTGGAGCTTTTAAGGCTCTGGGGCTAATTTTCAATTCATTGTGCTTTTTTGCCACAAAAAGTTTGATAATGTTCATAGCTTTCTAAGGCTACAGCTATACAGTTTCTATGTACAGTTCACTGTTTTTTGCTTAGGCATATGTATTTCACTTAGTATGGTTTATGAAAAAGGTTATGATAATAACCATAACAATAATACAAAGGTAGTGAAAAAAGGAAACTAGAAATTTGATTCACCCTGGGTTGCAGGGATTTGGAATTTTTCACAGGATACACAGTAAAAATCAGTTTGGAGGGTAGTCAGTCCACTTACAGTATGTCTTTGAGATGTGAGAGAAAACCAAAGCACTTTATTTGAACACAGAGATAACATGCAGACTCTGAGTAGAATGAATGCCAGTTACGAACCAAACTGGAGGGCCAAATTCTGTGAGATATCAGTGTTATGCCACCCTCCTAGGAATTAAACTAAACTTGAAATGTTAATCTTTAGCACCACAACAGACTGTAAGTGATACAAACAAGTTTTATTGATATACATATGGAACTGATAAACACGGGGAAAAGTATGAAGCCTTAACAGATATCACTCACTCAACCTAAACAGACTCTGTTGGTACAATGGGCACTTAGTTCCATGCAAATCTCCTTGTGAAGAACCTGTCATGGTAGCTCATCCCAATACCAAACCGCTGACTACTGTTAGTAAAAGTACTTAACCCAGGTACTAAAGAAAACATAGACAACTGCTTCCTATAGTACTCCTCCCTAACATTTACAAATCTCTTATGAATGTGAGCAAACAGCTGCAGCCTAAATTTGGAGAGGATAAGATGTTTTATGGGGATCTGTTACTTTCTGCATCAAACAGAGAGCCCCTGCAGCTTTTAGGTTATTGAGACAGTCAGGTTTCCCGGCTACAAGAGGTGAGGAAGAAGACTGCTGGCACTTCTTAAGACTTCTTAAGACACGTATACTGAATACGTATACGTTAAGACACATATACTGAAGCACTCAGAACAGACACTTTTTTATGCTTTTTGGGGCATCCATAATTGTAAAACACCCACATTTCATGGTACAGGTACAGCATGCTCCTCATTTACTTTCATGTTAATAACTTCCCCAAAGGGCTGTATTTTAGTGAAGCTCCACATTATATGCTGTAAGATACCTTCCTTTCACACCTAGGTCAATCACCGGGGTGACCAGGGTTGCAGGTTAACAGGTTAGTTCATTAAGGAGTATAGTAAAGGTAATCCACAGCCTAAGTCAAATAGATTTAAGATGCGTGGAGGGTACTGCATAAGATACATTCCCTGAACTTTGACAGACATAACATATGTACACATAACATAACCTGTCATAGATATGTCTATCATAAGGCTTGTTACTGCAATACCATTTATAATACTAAGGAATTAGCCTCAGGCAGATGTTCAGTTACCAAACTTGACTTTCTGGGCATTGGAGTACCCTGCATGGTGCTGGTTTCTCCATTATGCCAAGGAAGTCACTAGACTGTTTTTTAATGAGTGATTTGTATTGTGTACATTGATTTCATCCAGGTGACCATCTGATCACTATGATAAGTACCTTAAATGAGATATAGCTTAGTAGTTATTATTATTAGAGATTTTGGAAATCTTTTTCATGTTGATATCTCTGGAAAAGATCATCAACAAATGTATGTGCAAGGGGCAGATGATCGAAAGTCTCATCACCTTCAGAGGGGGCAGATTGCACAAAGTATCATCACCTTCAGAAGGGGCAGATTACTCAAAGTCTCATCCCCTTCAGTGACTTTTTCAGTCTTAGCAAAAACTGTCCAGTGTCATCTGGTAAACACTGTGCACTTCTAAGCAAGAATGTAAACCACCAACAACCAGCAAAAAACGATAGTGAACACGCAGTAATGAAGAAATAATGATTATTTATTTATAATTCCTTCAAATCCAGATCGGTTTCGGCTATTCAGCCTTTATCAATGAATACAATAAAGACTTTATTGTATTCACTGATAAAGGCTGAATAGCCGAAACCGGTCTAGATTTGAAGGAATTATAAATAAATAATCATTATTTCTTCATTACTGCGTGTTCACTATCATTTTTTGCTGGTCGTTGGTGGTTTACATTGTTGGCTTGACCCTGTATGCCATCCTTGTGGAGCGTATGGTTGTTTGCTCACTTCTAAGCAAGAACCTACTATTTCATGGGGTCCACATCCCTAGGACTTTTGTCAGTCACAAAAAAACTTCTGGGCTTTGGTCAAAAAACTTCCATCCTTTCATCCAAAGAGGATCCTTATGGTAGATGTACTAGCAAACTGAAGTCAGTACTCTGTCATAATGTTGATAAGTCTAAAAAGTTAATTGTGAAAATTCTTTTGGGTAGAGAATGTGATGAGAGAAGTCATGTGTGTGAGACTGAGGGCACTGACCCTAGTGAGTTAAAGCCTTGTCTGCCCCCATCTCCCATGACTATTATTCTTAAACTGTCTCCACAATAGTCTGAGTAGCTCAACAGGTAGCACACCCACATTTCTTGCTAGATGATCGGAAGACTGTGGCTCCTATTTCCACACCACATAGTTGCATTAATTTCCAGTACCAGCACTGTAGTGCAGCATAGAGTGATGTATATTGAATATTATCATAGGCTTTATTTATATCCCCTATCATAACCTTTGCTTCTACATTTTTGTTTATGAGATCAACAATTATTTATCTTATTATCCATCATAACTCTTGACTTCCTTTTCTTCCGAATACATTTTGGTCATAAATGCTATCCATTTTTTTGTAACATTTTTTTAGTTATTCTCATAAAAAAATTATAATCCGTATTATTCAGTGTTGTCGGTCTCCAATTTTTTATCTCGTCTTTATTTCCTTTTTTAAATATACATTTTATAACTCCTGTACATATCTTTTTTCTTTAATTCCAGTTTCTAACCATTCATTCATGACTTCTATAAAAATAATTTTTTTGCAATTTCTTCATTTCTTTATACATACTGTATTCAATTCCATCCAGTCCAGTTGCAGAATTCATGTCAATAAATTTTAGAATTTCATTCAATTCTTTCATAGTTATTTTTTGTTCTAAATACTGTCATCTTCGTTATTTCATTTTTCACCTTTATAAATTTGTTCTGTTTTCTTAGGTTCATAGGTAGCTACTAGGCTATTGGCCCTAGAACCTGTACAACCCTAGCCAAAAAGGTACCCTGGCTTTCGCCACCAAAGAAAATTATTTAACTGTGCCCCTGTTGAGCAGAGCCACAGAGGTGATCCCTGGGGCGAATTTCCTATTTCCCATCCAGTCATCAAGATTTTTCTTGAAGAGTGCTAATGAGGAGCTTTGTTTGATGTAGATAGGTAGTTTGTTCCAGAGTATGGGAAGTCTCTGGGACAGGAATCTATCCCTCCAGAATGTTCTGTTTATTGTGTTGACAAGGTTTACTTCCCTAGAGCGTGTGACTCGGAGGGATTGGGATTTCTTTAAGTGGAGCATGTCCAACAGCTCTGAGTTTGACATAGCTTTGTATGTTAGGCAGAGATCACCTCTGAGTAGGCAATATGCGACGGAGTAAAGCTGGAATTTTTTGAGATGGTCTGCGTAGGGCATCTGTTTGAGGCTGGTAATCCTCTTTATGAGGTATTTCTGTGGCCTTTCCAGTTGTTGTTGATGTGTTGTGAGGTACATACCAAAAGGGGCATTGTACTCTATAATGGGTCTAATGAGTGACGAGTAGAGGGGAACAGTGACCTCTTTTTTCCTGGATGAGAAACCTTTTATGATGAGGTGTGCCACATAAATGTATTTCCTGACTACTGTGGCGATGTGATTATCAAAGGATTGATCAATCTAATGTATTAACAAATAATTCCAATACATAGTCTAATTATTTTGTATGTTCCTTCTTGCTGTCTTATTGCTTACGTTCTTTATTCCTTAGTTCTATTATTATTTTTCCTTCTTTTATTATTTTACTCAAATATGGTGCTACCTCTTCTTTCTTTCCTTGTAAACAATATTTTTGTTTATATAGCATGGTTGTTAATTTTAATTTGATTCATTTTATATATTTCTCTTTCTTTTTCATAAAAGGATTTTTTCTTCTCTAATAAGTCTTGACTTAAAATCGTATATGTTTCTCTTTATTTTCTTTTTTTCTTCCTTATAGATTCTAAAAACACTTTTTTATATTTTTCTTAAAAATTCTCATAAAACTCTCTTCATATGATTCTTCCCTAATTCCATAAGCTTTTTTTCCTCTTCTAGATCTAATTTCTTTTAATTAATTCTCTTTATTCCTTTTCCTATTCTTATATATTCTTCATTTTCCTGTGCTCTGATCCATATAGCCACATAATCTGAAAATCCAGCATACTTAATTCCTTTTTCTTTAACTTATCAGATATTAAGAAATAATCAATTTCTGTCCTAATTTCATTCGTTTTGTAGGTCTAGTTGTTATTCTGCCATACACTTAACTTTCCACTTCTCGTAATTTTTTTACCCATTTTAATATCACAATTGCTCTTATTTTTCTTAAATTAAAGTCATCCACCAGTATAGTTCATAGTTTAGTACTAAGCTAACTGCCCTTGTGAGCCATTTTAAGCCTAGCCAATTATCCATTGTGAGACTCAAACCCTGGACCTTGGGTTTGTAAGGCAAACACCTTACCCATTAAGCCACCCTCCCCCTATAATGTCCATATTTACACAAACATATTCAAGATTATTTTTAAACATCATTTCTCTCTCTTTTTTGTTGCATATGCATATAAAGCTATAATTCTATACACATATGTTTCCATCTCAAGTCTATTACCGTAATTCATCCTAGTTCCAGTATGGTTACATGTAATATTTTTTTATGCTTTCTTGACATAATGTGCACATAAAACCAACCAGTGATTGAACCAAATGTTTTTAGTGAACAACCATCTGGTACCTCAGCATTTTGCCTTCAAGGATACAAAATTCAATACATTCACACAATTTATACCAGGTGAACTCCACCAATTAAAAAACACATTGCATTTTTTTAAAATGCACTCTACCATTAATTCAAACATATTATTCAAACATATTATTTAAACTTCTCTATATTATTTATTTATACAAATAAAACGACCAACTAATTGAATATATAAGTTATTATAAATTCTTACAAATGTGTTCTTGTAAATATACAGAAAATATACACAAGTATATGACTCATATATGTTCTTCTTAATCTATATTGACCTCCAAATTGAGACCCCTGGGGTGCAGTGTTCCATAATTAAAAAATCATTTTACTTTCCAACATGTTCAATTTATTTCTCAAATCACCACCCTTATAAGAGCTAGGAGAAGCTAATATGCTAAAAAAGAAAGACTCTCCATCCCCCCATGTTCATTATTAAAATGTTCGCCTACAGGACCCTTTAAGTTTCTATTGCAAATATCTCCCAGATGTTCCAAAATTCGAACTTTAACCGCCCTCTTAGTTTGACCTATATACCATTTCACATCAGTACATAAACACCCCACAATATATATTATTCCACAAATTGCACGTAAACCTTCCTTTGGAAACAATTTTTCTCCCATTAATATTGCTTCCAGAAATATTTCTTAATTTACTGCATGCCTTGCATCGACCACAGGCAAAAGATCCTACCATATTCTGGGGAACATTATATAATGGTATATTCAGCAATTCTTTTAAATTTAAATACCTTTTGTATGAAAATCTATCAACTCCAGAACAAAGTTCCCCTACCGAATCATCCAAACACACTATATGCCAAAATTCCATAATTATTTTTCTCATCATATCAGAAAATGGAGAGAATTTTTCTTCAACAAAAGGGTACAGGCATGGGTGCTTCCTATGCGCCAACATATGCGATAATTTGCATGGATTTTTTTGAAAAGAAATTAATTTATGGTACGGAATTTTATAGGGAGCATGTGGTAATGTATAAAAGATTTATTGATGATTTAATTTTTTTATTTGTAGGGGTTGCCCATCTGAGTTCAAGAATTTTGTGACAGATTTAAACAAGAATGTTCCTGGTTTGAAATTTTCTATGACAGTGGGAAATTCCTCATTGCAATTTTTGAATGTAGAACTTTACATTGACAATGCATGTAATTTTCAACATAGACCTTTTAGGAAACTTAATGCAGAGAATAATTTTTTGTATGCTTATACATGCATCCCCCACATCTTATAGGTTCATTGCCCTTGGGTGAGTTTAAACGTATAGCACGAAATACTTCAG
This sequence comes from Protopterus annectens, assembly GCF_019279795.1. NCBI lineage: Eukaryota > Metazoa > Chordata > Ceratodontiformes > Protopteridae > Protopterus > Protopterus annectens. The sequence continues at coordinate 1,490,803,227 of NC_056735.1, read as the reverse complement.
AGATAAGAGTACAAGATGGAATTTTTATTAGATGCCAAGAAAAGGTTGATCAAAAAAGGGGTATACTGAAGGTATTTTGGACAGAGTGTTGACACAAACACTTGGAAATGGTGAAGCCACAAATGTGGTTGATAAGGAAAAAACCATGGGGTAGTAGAAATTTGAAGCCATCTTATTCTGGTAAAGATTTGTATTTTGTGTCTAGATTCTCTCTATTTTCTGATATGATGACAAAAAAAAATTGGAATCTTACCATATATGGTCTTTGGATGATTCAGTAGCTGAATTTTTTCCTGGAGTTGTTAGATTTTCCTACAAAAGGTATTTGAATTTAAAAGAATTGTTGAATATACCATTATATAATAGGTTCATAGGTTCATACTAGGCTATCTGCCCTAGGGCATTTATAAGCCTAGCCAGAGTGTGTATGACTTTTGCCACCCATTTTAAATTAATTTTGCTATGCCCTTTTTCGAGGTTAGTATACTGTGCCTCTGTCTAACAGTGACACAGAAGTGATACCCGGGGTAAACCTACGATCTCCCATCCACTCATCAAGATTCCTCTTGAAGAGAGTCAATGAGGGACTCTGCCTAACCTGGATTGGGATTTTATTCCAGAGTGAAGGGAGCCTCTGGGTTATGAATCTGTCCCTCCAGCATGTCCTATTTATTTCAGTGCTGAGGTTTAAGTCCCTCGAGCATGTAGCTCGATGGGATTTGGATTTTCTGAGGTGCAGCATGTCCACTAATTCCGGGTTGGACATGGCTTTATACGTCAGGCACAGATCGCCTCTGAGCAGGCGGTATGCCACTGAGTAGAGCTGGAGTTTCTTTAACCGGGCAGCATACGGCATCTGTTTGAGCCCCTTGATCCTCTTGGTGAGGTACTTTTGGGGTCTTTCCAGTTGCTGCAGGTGTCTGGTAAGGTACATCCCAAAAGGGGCATTGTACTCAATTTTGGGCCTGATGAGGGATGAGTAAAGAGGCACGATGACCTCCCCTGATCTAGATGTGAATCCCTTCATGATTAGGTGGGCTGTATAAAATGTTTTTCTAACCACTTTGGCTACGTGGTTGTCAAATGAGAGATTGCTATCAACTTGGGTCCCCAGGTCCCTAATTACTTATTCTGTACTTAATGGATTACCACCTATGTGGTAATTTGTGGGCACTTTGTTTTTGCCAAAGAGGATGACTATACACTTTTTGGCGTTTAGCTTGAGGCCATGGCTCTGGCACCAATTGTCTGTTTTTATGAGGCCCTTTTGGAGGATGCTTGTGTCGGCTGGAGAGTCTATTATGGCACCCAGTTTGCAGTCATCTGCGAACTTGGTCAGCCACAGTCCTTCCATGTTGGCCTGTACCTCCGAGAAATATATACCGAACAAGAGAGGTCCCAAGACTGAGCCTTGTGGGATGCCACTTGTAACTGGTTTGGAGTCTGACATGGCTCCAGCTATTCTAACCATGTGGGTTCTGTCCTTGAGCCAGTTTGCAACCCATCTAGTGACATAGGGGTTTATATTTAAGCTGGTGAGCTTATCTATAATGCCCGAGTGGGGTATTGTATCGAAGGCTTTTGCGAGGTCCAGGTAGGCTGTGTGGACCACCTTCCCCTTGTCAATGGCCTTGGTGACTGTTTCAAAGAAATCAAACAGGTTTAAGAGGCAGGATCTGCCCTTAACAAAGCCAAACTGGGTAGGATCCAGTGTCTGTAGGTCCCCAATATCTTTATTTATAAGGTCCATGATGATCCTTCCCATAGCTTTGCAGACCAAGCTAGTGAGACTTATGGGGCGACAGTTTTCAGGATCCGTTGAGGCACCACCTTTGTGGAGAGGGACCACTGTTGCTGTACGCCACTCTTTGGGTACATATCCTGTAGTAAGGCTGAGATTGAACAGTAGTTTTAGGTTTGGGTTTAGCTCTTCTTGGAGTTCATGTAGGATGCAGCCCGGGACACCGTCTGGTCCCATTGATGCTGTGTTTCTTGCTTTGGAGAGGGCAGCTCTTACCTGAGCATCTGAGATGTCAGGGGGGCAGCACTCTGCTTGGATAGATATTAGCCCTTTTGGTGGGGAGGGGGGAGAAGTTTGCGCTGAACCTGTCAGTTAGGATGTTGGCAATATCTGTGGGTTCGGTGTATTTTTTGTCATTTTGGACTAATTCTGAGCATATCTGGGAATTCCCACCTAGGTTCCTAACATAACTAAAGAAAGCCTTGTGATTATCCTTAGTGTCCTGTGCAATTTTTCTCTCGAAGCTGGCCTTAGACGATTTTATGAGTGCCCGTAGTTTTTTGCTAATACTGATCAGAGATGCCTTCCCTTTTTGGGATTTTGCTCTGTCATGTAGTAGTTTCCTCCTTCTATTGTATAGTTTGTTTATGGCTGGGGTCCACCAGACAGGATGTCTGCCTTTGGAGGATTGGGTCTTGGTTTTATTTGGGATTGCATGATCCATGCATTCCTGAAGGTGTTCATAGAATGCGTTTATAAAGGATTTTGTGGTCTGGGCTGTATTATCCACAAGCCCGGGGGCTTTGAAGGATTTCACCTCAGTTTTGAGGAGTGTGAAATTTGCTTTAGAGAAGTTTTTCACTGTGGTTTTCTGGGCATGGGGTGGGGTCGGGATGTGAATATCCAATGAGATTAGTTTATGGTCTGATCTTACCAGTGAGGGATATACTTCTGGTCTGGAGCATAGAGTCCCCATGTTGGTGATGATCAGGTCCAGTATGTTTTCCCCTCTTGTGGGAGTGGTAACAAGTTGTTCCATAGCATTTGAGTTTATAAATTCTAGGAACCTTTGGGCTAGGGTGTTGGAGCTAGAGTAATGCTCCCAGTCTATGGTTGGGTAGTTGAAGTCACCCAATATAATGGTGTTTGGAGAGACCTTCATATTATCCAGTGTTCTCAGGAAGGCTGAGTGGGGTTCCTGGGTTTGGGAGGGTGGTCTGTAGCAGGCTATAAACTGGAAGGCAGTTTTACCCACTGTTAGTTGCACATGGATAGTCTCTGATGCTTCGTGCTGTGCCACCAACCTGGAGGTGTGGGTATCTTTGACGAATATTGATACTCCCCCTCCTTTTGTGGTTCGGTCCAAGTTTTGGGGCAGAAAAGCATGGTATGAGGTATAACCTGGTAGTGCTGGGGTGCTCTCGAGAGCCTTGAACCAGGTTTCTGTTACTGCACAGATATAGATGTTCTCCATGCTAAGGAGAGTTTCGAGTGCGTGCATCTTGAGGTTTAGACTTCTGGCGTTGAGTAGCATTACTCTTAGTTTCTTATCCCTTGTGATACCTATGGAGGTGGGTTTGTCTTTTGAGCCTTGCCTAAAAAAGGCACTATGGGGGTAGCAAGAGCCTTTGCCAATATCCGAAAGCCCAGGGGTGACAGGTGCAAGCCGTCCTTAGCGAAGCATCGTGGCTTGTCGAGCATGTCATCCCAGGCTGACAGGCATTGGATCCCTTTTGAATGACACCAATACTTAAGCCAATTGTTGAAATTGATAATCTTGTCTTCATACTGTGGCATCATTCTTGGTGAGGGTAAGATGCTACTCAAGGTCAGGGTCATACCGGCCTGGGCTACATGCTCAGAGAGTTCCTCTATGTCTCTTTTCATGTAGTCCAGGGAGGTATGTCTCAGGTCATTCACACCAGCATGGACAATGACCGAGTCATATTTGTACTTGCCTTGGAGTGACCTGAGTGCTTGTGTTATGTGGCGGATCCTAGCACCCGACAGGCAGCTCACTGTGACCTTCTCCTTGTTCAGCCTGGTGAGCGGGACGTCAGTGTGATGATAGAGTCACCTATTACAAGTGTATCAGATGTGTTGTTTAGCCTTAAGGGCTGTGACTGTTCGGCACACTGGCTTTGTGAGCTATGTGTTGCACGTGTTTTGTTTTGGGGTAGCGGTTGCTTGGGTGTCTGCTTTGGAGGTCTCTGCTGCATAGGCAGATTTTTATTTAGAGCCTCCAAGTATGTTTTTGTGTGTTTGTGTTTGGTTTGCTGTCATGGTAGGTCTATGTGAGACTGGAATTGTAGTGAGTGTGGTTTCCTTCTCCTCCTGACTGGTTACGCCAGTACTGAGTTGAGAGAGCTTAGCCTCTAGTTTGGCTATATGGTTGCATGTCTGACATGTGTTGGAATTTGTTGGGAGGAGGAGAGGGTTGTCTGTGTACATGAGGCAGTTGTAACATTGCCTCAAGATTCCCAGGTTCACCAGCTGGACCGGAGAGGAGATTGACAACTGACCTTTGGACATGCTAGAATAGTATTGGGAATTCCTTTATAATTGAAAAAAAGGGCCAATGGGGAACAAGTTACTCAAGGGGAGTTTGTGAGGGTGTAATGCTTTTAATTTTTTAGTGCTGACTTATATAATTGCTTTAGTGAGGAAGTGCTAGGCTTTAGCGTAGGAATAGGGTGTTTTTGTTTTTCGAATTTTGGAACATCTGGGATATATTCGCAATAGAAACGTAGGGTACTGTAGGCGAACATTTTAATAACAAGTATGGGGGAATGGAGATTCTTTCTTTTTAGCATATTAGCTTCTCCTAGCTCTTATTTGGTGATTTGAGATATAAATTGAACATGTTGGAAAGTAAAATGATTTCGAATTATGGAACACTACACCCCAGTGGTCTCAATTTTGGAGGTCAATATAGCTTAAGAAGAACATATATGAGTCATATATTTGTGTATACTTTTTGTACATCTACAAGAACACATTTGTAAGAATTTATACTAACTTATATATTCAATTAGTTGGTCATTTTACGTGTATAAATAAATAATATAGGCACGTTTAAATAATATGAATCACAAAAGTACTGGATAGAGCAACCAATGAATAAAAAGTCACAGTATGTAAATCCAGTAATCCAAATGAAACAAATTCAGTCAGAATTAAATCCCAAAAAGGCTTTATTTGTAGTAGGTAAGCGCTTTCATGACAAACATGTCACTTCATCAGACCATATAAAAACATATAATGGACATCCCCATTTTTAAAATATATTCATCCAATCAAAATTTTAAATCAATTAGGTGAGTATGATCAGTCAAACAAGTAACTAATTAACTCATCACTTAAATAGACATAGAAGCTTTTATAAAGCTAGTTTCTAAAGCCTTATTAAAAGACATATAACTATAATATAGACAATGAATGACTAAACTAGAACAAAGGTTAATCTTCTATGGATGCAGAAATGCATCTGTACAACATGAAGCTGTATATATAGTGCTCCTAGAAATATTTAATAGGTCTATCTAATTTAAATAGTTTCCTATTCTTTAACACTGGTCTTAAAGGTACTCTGTCACTAAGGCCCTTCCCTTGATTCGCCCTTAGTCTTATGATCCATCTGGTTTCAGAGGTTTCAGTGTGGTTCCGTATATCACCACCTCTATTGTTGAAGTCAACTTTTCTACAACCATAAAAGTAAAGCAATGTTCAATTCCTTGTACAGTTGCATGTTTAGCTAGTGCATTTGTAATAATACCATTTCTGATATGGAGAAGATGCTCTCTGATCCTGTATCTAAGTTTCCTATTGGTTTTGCCTATATAGAATGCTGAACATAGGCTGCAGATTGCCAAATAAACAACATTTTTAGTGTTGCAGTCCGCTGTTACATCAACTATATAGATACACTGAGTGTCTGGATGGATAAATTCATTGCTTTTATTTATATATGTGTATTGATTACAATTGCCACAGGATGTTGTACCTTTGGCCCCTTCTGTTCTGTGTCTCTGACTCTCTTTGGGGTAGCATAACATTCTTTTTAATGACTTCCTGTTTCTAAACAGAAAGTTAGGACCATCTCCTATTGCCTCTTTAATCTCAGGATTCTGAGTTAAGATGCACCAATTTTTCTTGATCACATTCTTTACTATATTTATGTCACTGGTATAGTATGTGGAGTATCTAATATTTGCTTTCTAGTAAGTACACTTGCAAGTAAGTATACACACTATCTTGCCAGTTTTGTGACATAGTAAATCATACTCATAATATGTAAACATACAGTTATTAAAAATATTTAAATAATTAAAAATATTTAAATATTTGAGAACCTTTTAAAAATGTTTGAAAATATTTAAAAATATAAATGTGCTTAAAATGCATATAACAGATTGGTGAAGTATAAAGAAGTAGTAAAATGTACCAATGCATAAAAATGTTCAAAACATTTTTCTGTCTTCTGCAGCATGGCATGGCATCCTACAGTTAAACACTGGAATAAAAAATGAAAAATATATGTATGGATACATGGAAGTACAAGCAACATTCCTGTCTATACATCATGGCATGGCACCCACTATTTGAATTGTGCATTACTAAATTGACTGCTGTTAAGAGTTCATAGGTTGGTACTAGGCTATCGGCCCTATGGCCTATACAAGCCAAGCCATAACAATTCCCTGGCTATTTCTTCCCACAGTATTTATGTCCCTGGACCCCTGTCTAGCAGGGATGATATGTTTATGTTAATAAAGGGAGACCATATCCAAGCAGAAGAACTGGTTTCATACTTCAGCAGTACCACACACTTTTTATCTTTCACATTTACTTTTGGGAAAGATAACATTGCATATCTAGACATTAACCTTGGTAAAAACTACACTAAGAGTTGCTATTCAGCAACTATATACAGGAAAGAAACGTACTCGAACACCTTTTTACACTACAGTAGCTGCCACCCCCTTCACCAAAATAGATTGGTGTTGAAGGGGCAACAAGTGAGGGCAGCAAGGATGGGTCACAAAAGATGAAGACTTTTCCACTGAATGTAATAAACTACAGGGTATGTTTTCTCGAAGGGGTTACCCAAACCACTTACTGAATCAAATAATGACAGAAGTGCAGTCAAAAAGATCAAGAGGTTTTTATAAACCAATATTGGATAGGAAAACCATTCCAGAAAACTTAACATTAGATTTGCACACAAAAACAGGCACTAACAGTCTTGGACAGGGTAGTTTGATTACATCCTTTAGCTCATATGCATATGAGATCATGAGGGTCATCACTAAGGACTGGGACATTTTACGGAATGGCTCAACTACCATATCAAGAATAGAGAGCCCACCTGGATGAATTTTCAAATGGGGCCCCAATCTAAAAAATATCTTGGAAGCTAACCATGGTACATACCAGTATGCAGTTAGGTATGGTATGTCAGGATGTAACATGCGCCATTATTGCCCACACATGTCTACAGGGTCAACCTTTACCATTAAGAGATAAAGCGTATCAAATAAAACACAAATTTAACTGTCACACTAAAACTGTGATCTATGTAGCTCCATGCCAACAATGTCCAGCATTCTACATAGGGAAGACGGACAGGAGGTTCAGAGAAAGAGTTTACGAACACCTGTACCGTATAAAGAAAGGGAGTCAAGAGAATGCCCTAAGTAGCAAACAGGAATACACAGACCACACATTTAAATTTAAGGCAATAGACAGCGTGAAGTCTGATGGAAGAGTGGGCCCAGAATCTTTACATTTAGAAAGGTTAGAGTTATTGTGGCAACTCAGGACTACGGCTTGCACTTACCTGCGTTAAATGAGGTTTACTCTATTTCTTATATTTTAAAGCTTAGGAAACCTCCAGAGATGACTAACATGATGGATTGCAGGACAAACTAGCTATGTCAAATATATAACAGTTGTCTCAGTACTAGCTAATATGTACAAACTCTTAACAGCAGTCAGTTTAGTAACTCACAATTGAAATGGTGGGTGCCATGCCATGATGTATAGACATTAATGTTGTTTGTACTTCCATGTATCCATATATAATTGTTACCCCATATTCATATATATTTTTCATTTTTTATTCCAATGTTTAACTGTAGGATGCCATGCCATGCCATGCTGCAGAAGACAGAAAATGTTTTGAACATTTTTATGCATTATTATTTTTATGCATTAGTATATTTTACTACTTCTTTATACTTCACCAATCTGTTATATGCATTTTAAGCACTTTTATATTTTTAAATATTTTCAAACATTTTTAAACAGTTATCAAATATTTAAATATTTTTAATTATTTAAATATTTTTAATAACTGTATGTTTACATATTATGAGTATGATTTACTCTGTCACAGTACTGGACAAGAGAGTGTCTATACTTACTTGCCTTTTAATAAGTCCAGAGGGTGTTTTGAAAGAAACTCTTAAATGAAGTAACTACTTATTGAGTGGACCCTCATAAGCATCATCAGTGTGTTGGGAATAGCCCTCACCCATTGGCTTAATAGCAACATGCTTGCACCATGGACTGTATTTAAATGCATTGGTTTTAGTGAATGCCTTTGCCTGAAGAAGTCTCATCACTAGCTGGGACAAAAAGCGCTTTGTGTTCACAGTTGTTTTATCATCCACTTCAATATATATTCTGTATTTTTTATTATTTTTGCTTGTGCTATATTAAAACAAATGAACTACAGTACTTGGAGTGGACTTACCATGTTTCACAAGTGTCTTGGATTGTTTGGTCTCCTACTTTTCCTGGTTTTGTGTTTGTGATCATTTTTTTCCCCACAAAAATAACAAGTATTTGGTTGACCTCTGTATTATATTAGTATTACTCCTATTAGCATGAACATTAATAATACTAGGTACATGCTTAACATTATCATTTCCATTTTCAGTATTACTCCACATTCCTATCCCCCAGTCCATAGTCCTCATTCCTCATATATTTTGTAATGTCCATTACTTCTTTACTTATAGTTAACAAATGTTCTTTCAGTTCTTTTGCTTCAACGTCATTTCTAAACTAGATCATTATTCTGTGATTTTGTTTGTCTGTAAAAAGCTTGCACCACATACTCTGACCATAGATAAATATTTTTCTTTTGTTCATATGCACCCAAATAATTGTCCATGGCCTGCCCTGTCTCAAATATCAAGTCACAAAAAGTCTCTTTATTAATTAAAATAAATTCTTATACCTATTTTGCTTTGACACCCAGAGATGCTATGCCAGAGTCCCAAACCTCATGCCTGTCCAAACTTTCTTTTTTTACAGCTCACACATACTGTATACTTCGTTTTTGTTTCTTTTATTTCTTCTTTGTTCCTGTTCCAACAGTTTTTGTCTCTGGAACGTTTTCTTGCACAGTTTCTTCTTCTCCTTTTTCTTTTTCTATTTTTCCATGATGTTGCTCCATGAAATTATTCTCCATTTTCTGGCTCGCTTTGGTTTATCATTTCTTCCAAGTAAACATCCTGCGACCCCCCCCCCCCAATTGGAGTGTTGTAATTATGCATTTTTCAGAGGTAACTGTCTCTCTTTCAAACAATCTCCTCTGAAAGTTTTCTTCTGAATCCAACAATGTTTCAGATACAGTCTCCTTTTCCTCCAATGCCACTGTATTTTCTGCACCCACATCATCAGAAAAAAACTTCTGGTAGTGATTCTGCCATTGCAAGTACATTTTCAGCAACCTTCATACCATTTTCAGAAAAAGGTGAATCAGCCATGTTTTCTCCCTTTTCCTCCTGGCTGCTTCCATACCTGGACAGGAAACAGGAGGTCAGGATGTGTAACACACAAACTCTTCCCCTGACTACCCAGAGTAGAAGATTCCCCATTGCCATGGACAAGTTTCCCCTAGTCAATATGAATACTACCTCTGATTTCCCCTGAATAGAGGCCATTGGGCTAGTGGGACTAACACAGTCAACAAAGTGTAAATAAATAAAAAACAAGTAAACCGATTTTGCCCCTCTGGAGACTGAAAGCAACATAATGGTGTTGCAGTCCTTCCAGGCCTCATCAGATATTATAGCTGTGTTACAGCCAGATGCTAGTTTCCAGGCTTCTACAAAGGACCATCCCAAAGTGCATGCCATTACAAAATGCTGTCCATCCCTTGAGATCCTCATTATTTTCATTCAGGATCCTTAAGTTTCAATTCAGGAAACCATGACTAAATTATTTCATAAAATTCTATTCTTGTTAAAGCTGTGACCCTGTGCCCTGTGGGTCAGATGCCCATTTCAGGGATGACCACTCACTGGTGCCTGTCTCTATCCCAACCATTTTTGATTACAGGCATTTTGCCAAAGGTTATATGACAACTTGGCATAGGGTCCATGTCTACACACATCAGGAGTAACTCTCTATAATAGATAATTTCTGCCACCATAGAAAAGATGGATCCTTCACTGAGCAGTCATCTGGATTGGAGCCAGCTTTAATCCCCCACTGTGGGTACAGTACAGATTAATACAAACAATCATTTTCTTCTGGCTATCCTCTTCTGGATGTTTCCTTTCGCTAGACACTCAGTTTAATGCAAGAGATGTTGAACACCTACATGAGGTTCTTGGAATTGTTAGGAGTCAAAGAAACAAATAATGTGGCCGTTCCTCCAAAATTTCAGGCATTTGAGGATACCTTCACTAATACTGTCAAATACCAACCCATCAAAGGAAACCTGATTTTTATAGGTTTTATTATAACTTCAGATCATTGTAGGAAAAAACCCTGTAGTAGACCGTTTTTTTTTTATTTCTTTTGGACACTGCTAGGCAGCCTAAACTTTTTCCGCCTAATAATATTCTTCCCAAAGATAAGGTGAATTGTATGTTATACAAGTTTGGGAAAATGGTCAACACTTGCAGTTAGGATATTGGGACTGTTACTTACTACATCCACATATTCCAGTATCAAAGGGACTTTGTGAAACAAATGGAAAACGTGATTGAAGAAATTCCTGATGCAGCGACTTCAGAAATTATTTAAGACTGCACTGAAAGTCAGCAAGCACGCAATTACTTATGACTATGAAGACTCTATTTGCAGTTGTAGTAAGTGCTTCTTCTGAGCATAATTGTCAAGAATTATATGTTGCTCATACTGCAGCCTTTGCCAGATGAAGTAAAAGGGCAGCTTTTGAGTGTACCCTTGGACATGAACCTGTTTCTCCTACATATAGTAGATTTTCCTTTAAAACAGTAACCATCTTGTAGGAAACATTCTCAGTGAACAATTCAAACAGAAGAAGGGTTAAAAAACAGTGATAAGGAAGCAGGGACCAAGGAAGGCGACAGGACAAAGGTAGTAAAAGTTATGCTTCTGTCAGCCAAGAATCTAATCTACACCCTTTCACTTTTTTATTCTTTTTATTTCTCTAACTCTTTCTCTTGCTTTTACTGCATTTTTCTCACTCTCTCCTCTAATCCTCCTTATCCTTAGTTTGAATGTTCCAGTCTGACATTTACTTTGAGTGAGTAATAAATTCTCACACTTATGACATGTCAACATGTTTCAATGCTACATAATAGTGTATTTATCTTGTTTTATTGATGGTATATGTGTATTATTCTACATTTTATATGTGTATTCATATTTGCGTACGTCTGTGTATTTGCAGTATATTGTAACATGATGTCAGTTTTCACCCGTGTATATGAATCTTCTGTTCTTTTATTTGTGAAGCTTTTCTCCCTGGGCCTTTGCTACAAATGGATGAAAGTATACAGCTGGACTTTCCCGATAAACAAATGCCAATACATAACTAAGACGTTACCGCAGAATTATTATTGTTTTTACCCTTTCCTTTCCCAGACCTCTCCCCTTCCTTCTCATCTGCTCTATGTACCATCTCACTTCAAAAAGTTTTCGTTAAGAGGATTAATCACTTCAGGATATGTCAAATTCAACAATGTTCCCCCTTCATGGATATAAACTTCTTTCCACCAAATCAAGTAACCTTAGCAAATCGGTATTAAACCAACTCTCTTCTTTAGCAACAGTACAAATTATGCCCCCCCCCCATAAGAACATGTGGTAATGTTTTATTCAAGACTTTTTCTGGTGACCAGTAAAGACACATGTTGTAAACCCATTTTGGACCAATTCAGATAAAACACACTTCCTGTCATAAAGAAGTTCAGATTGTTAAGTTTGCAATCCCCTCTTTATTTATTACTAGATGACCTCATGGTCACATAAAACATGAAAGACGCCTAACTGCTTATCCAAATTTAGAAAAAGTACAGGTTTCTTAGGCTTGGAGAAGGCAGTCAGCATTTCCAAGTCACCTTCTTGTTCTTTGGGCTGTCCACTGTTCCCACTGTAAAGCCTAGATCCAGTCTTTACACATCCCATCAAAGGGCATTCATATTTACCTGTACCTGGACAACTGCCTAGGCCAGTCTGTTTCTCAATAGGAGCTAAAGATTTCAATTATCACAAATCCCGTATTACCCCTTCTCAGAAAGAAGTCTTCCAGAGGGTCATCAAGTGAAAACTTCCATTCTGCATTCTGTTTTCTTACAGGATGTACCAAAATCTTCCATGACAGCAAGAATCATCTTGAAAGCACTCAAGTAAATGTTATCTTCTGTTCTAATGATTCCTCCATCTACAATTTAATGAGAAATATCAGGTGATACCTGATGAATTTATGATAGAAAAAACTTCACTCTGGAGAAGGTGTTATTGTTTAAGCATGCTTTTCAAAAGAAATTCAGATGGTGGGCATCACAGGTCGTAGTCAGTCTAGATAATTTATCTGTTACCTCCCCCCCAAGAAGATCTCCAATACAGAACAGAGGCATCAGATCTTGTACATAACAAGAAGTCTGAAGATTCAGAAGCAGTGGAACCACTGAGACAGACCCAGTCACATCAATGTTAAAGAGATGTTGTCTCTTAATTTTTGGAAATTACATGCAACTTCCTCCATCCTAAGTTCTGCAGAACTCACTGAATTGCTCTCCTTGGAGTGAAACAGTTATTTGAATAAGACTGGTATGCTCTTTTGAGGAGTTTCTCATTTCCAGTTGTTGTCTGACCTTAAAAGTTGGCATATATAAGTTTAGATAGTGGGAGAGGATTCCATGTGGGGATACTGGGGCCATGCCCTCACAGAAAAGATATGCTTTTTCTCTATGCCATCATGTGAATGGCAAAGACATGTTTTGATAAGTCTTGATTGTGGAAGTGCTTTTTGATTGGTTGCATTTCGTGGACTGATAGTGGAATTGTTTATTCCAGGTATTCATTAAAATTTGGAAGCCAGGCATCCTGAATGTGTTCACCGGTAACACCACAATTATGTAAGGTAGCAACAAGAAAGGGAGATCTCACTTGTACCAGCTTTGTAAATTGATTGTGATAGTACAGAACCTGGCAGCTCCGTAGAAACTTCATTTGCAAGCCTCTTATGCCCTGTCAATTCAAAACTCATTTGGCATCATCTTGAGAGAACCTTGTCCAGATTTGGAACTAGTGCTAAAATGTGACACTTTAGCACATTTTGCTTGGCACTCCAATGGGGGACCAGCAGAGGGGAGTACTTTGATCCCTAACATAGTAATCTTATTATTTTTCACTTTTCTGACAGGATTTTTTTTTCTTGCAAAACTTAACAGGTACATTAACTGTAATTAATGGAGTATACAACCAATGTATTTAAAATATATTGCATATCTAAATAACTCTCCTCCTTGAAATTGCTAACTCAGCATTTGAATATCTTGTAATAGCAGAAGTCATATTTGGCAATCTGCTCAAAATGTTTGCTAACTCTTGTTTTATCCGCATCAAATTCTCCATGTAAACAAAATAACAGTGATGTGAATCACCCTCTCATTTTAGGAAACATTGTTTGGGATTGTACATCCAGTCCTAAAACTTTGTGTTGATAGGATTTGAGGCATTTCATTAACAGTTAGTTATTCAGTTACATTCTGAGTGGGTTTTCAGTAAGAAAGCTGCTGTTTATATCTTTCACACGATATGTCTTTTCCTTGTATTTTGTATGTTTGTGTTAATAGGTACAGAGAATAAGAATATGTGTTTTAGTTTTTATTCCTTAAACCAGAGAGCCAAACGGCCAGCCAGCTGCTTGAGAGCATCAGTTCCTTCAATAGTAAGTCCCACTTCTTTGTAAGTCCCCTGCAGTGTTATTTTTCAGTTTTTCTGTTAATCTTGTTAATGAAGACTGTTGAACACATGCTTGTTCCTTTCAGGCATTATGATGACCAAGGTTTTTTCTCTTGAATCTGCAGCACCACATAAGGAAATGTAACCTACTTCAAGGTGCTGCAGACCTGAAGTTGTTTGCATTACATTGAAGGGGGTATCTTCCCACACTTGGGTGTTGGAGGTCTTATTTTGCTCAAGCAGCTTTTAGGACCTTAGAATTCGATGCCAATGATTCTGCTAATCCCATCTCAGCTGATTTCACAGCAATGAAATGTAGTGGATCATTGCTCATTGCATAATGTTGGCTACATTGCAGTAATGTGATGCAGAAAACTTTATTTACGTTTTACAGTACTACTACAGCAGTGGCAGGTTAATTCAGAGTAAAATACTAAGACCATGTACTAACCATCTTAAAACAAATGGTGTACTGATAAAGGGCTAAAATAAGTACAAAATGTTTAGTATTGTAACATTTGGCTCTGTCCATCAATATTTGCTGTATCCAATATCCCACTCCAAGTGATAATGTAGTTGAGATCTTGAAACCTGGCATGATAATTCTCTCTCCTTTAACCACAATGTAGCAACAGTAGTCTGAAATTGCTTCTGTTTAGCCCAATTAATATATAAAGCATTTCGGTGAATGCAAAAGAAGTTATCATCCCTTTGTATGCAGTCCCAATTATACCATTTATTTAGTAGAACTCACTCTTTAGGATGTGCCTTTCTAGATATATTAAGCACCTGAAAAATTCTCAGAGGTTCTGAACTAAGAAGAGTGTCCAGATAAATTCTCTTTACTACCAGGAAAGGCTTTGGAACACTGTTTCTTTACTTAGTTTCTTATAGGCTCTTGGGGATTCATTTGAGTATAACATGTCATTAGGGACCCCATTCTCCATGATCACCTGTGTCTACACAAGTCATATAGTTCTACTAATACTAGGGCTAAGGCCTTAAATCTCTACAGCACATACATATGCTGGGAGGACAAGTTTATCACCCACTGTCTACTTCACCTCCAGAGCAGATTTCCCATTCAAGTTAAACATAGTGACACCCTAGCATTCATTAGAATAAAGTTGGATGGGTATTGGCAAGGATTAAATGGTCTTGTGATTCAGTTGTCTTGTATTTCCTATGATCCTGTGAGCACTCAAGTTGATACACAGATTAAAAACATTTGCACAGCTTATTTATCCCCAAATTCTTGGACAGCTGCCGCCTTCAGGGTGTAGAGGCTGATCACATGGGGTTAGCTCTGTTCATTGTGGAGGACTATAACAGCCAGACTGTAGCTGCTGTTTGTTGCTGCCAGTTCTAAGACATAGAGATATGAGCAAGTCAGAGCAGTCCAGGCAGAGGCCATACATCAGCTTGTGTTACAACTACAAACAAGGAGCCCAGTGTACTGAAGTATAAATAGAAATGGCACAGCAAACCTGAGCTAGCTGTTAAAAAGTAACATGTCACAAAGAAAGACTTGGCCACAGACGCAGGACGGCTGAGATGTAGCCATTTCTATAGGAAGATGATTGTCATAAGAGCTGTTGCTGCAGGATATTCATAAGATGTGTAGGAATATCCACAGTTGGCGTTCATTATTCTGAGCAGATCTGAAGAGCAGCCAGATGACTAGAGAGTGAGAAATTACCTCCCATGCCATAGCCTTCTGCAAGAAATCCAAACTGAAGATTCATAATAGTGATAGAATTCCGTAGTACCTCAGCTGTATTTTTTCAGGATCACCTATGAATGTAACGTAATATATTTTACTGCTGACCTATTATATACTGTAGCTGTAAAGTATCATTCGTACAATGTAATATTGTGCATTGAACTGCTGATGTTTTTCAGTAAATAAGTCCAGCAATAAGGCAATTCATGCCATGACTGTCCTGCAGCAATGGTTCTTATGATGAACATTTTATAGCTGTGGGAGGGTACCTACTGTACTTGCTGATGTTTGAATAGAAATATCACTGTTGCAGATGAGGCTCCCAAAACCTACCTTTGGTCCTGACCAGACATGCTACTTTATATTATACATAATTTGTTTTGCACTAGAATGTGCTTGTGGGTCTTATTTGGTGGTCTGATGTTTAGTATGAAAGTAGCTTACAAAGGAGTGAAACTTGCATTTTTTTACATTTGGGAGATTGGTAGAGGGTGGGCTTTTCCTGGTTCTTTTAGGATTTAGACTTAAAAACACAAACGTTAGATGGTAACATGCACCTTGGTGGCAGTATCAGAAAGGAAAAGAAGATGGCAGGACTTGTATTGTCCTACTACTCCCAGCCTTCCTGCAAGTGACCCCAGAGTACAAGGTTACCTCATGGCCCTGCAGAGACAGCTGACTTCTGTTCAGATATGTTTTGAAAACTGCTGCTACCTGCAACTGTTCCCTTTAGCTACTGAATGTCCTGTAGACATACAATCATGCAATTTCTAATTGAATATCTATATTTATGATAGCTATGGTAAGTATCTCCACACAGCCATATTTTAGTCATTTACAGTATGCATTGCCAGTTTCTGATGAATTTTAATGGACACTTAGTGACAGCAAACACACAATGCACTGTTCTGCTTTGCACAAGACCGAGGTCCACTACAGGCATATATATGCTAAAATAAAAACAGAGGAGAGTATTGGGGAATGAGGCAGTGTTTGAGAGGGAATGTTTAACGGGACCTGTCAGATTACTCTCTGCTTAGGAAAACGTAAAACAGGAGACACACTGTACAAGAAAACTGCTTAACCAAAATACTTTTCACATAGCTGAGGGACAGGGTGTATGTCTCCCAAGAGTTGGGGGATCATTCAGGTAGCACTGCCAGCGTAAAAGTTACCTCAGCTCATTATGAATTCTTAATGGCATGGCAGAAGTTATATTTTTACTTATTAATGTGTTTGGTCATACTAACTATGGGTGGCTGCCAAAAGGCATGAACTGGCGAAAATTTCATTGAGTAAGCACACAAGAGTATATTTTGAAAAAGCATATTCATCAAAACTTTAATGCATTTGTCAAGTCTAATTATCTGGTTGCTGTTTATGCTGTGCACTATATTTTTATTCTTAAACTGTTACCATGTCTGCAGTGTATTTTTGTGTGGAATAAGAAAGATCTGTATAAAATGAATTTGTTTTTTTTTTAAACTGAAGTATTTTTTAACCAAGTAATGGTAGATTAAACTTTGTACTCCCTTCTGCCTTTAAAAATGAAACAATATGTTTAATGGTAACAACGTTGTTCCAGCATCTAGTATTCATCATTCTGATTCACACATAATTTATGTGACTAATTTGCACTTTAAAAATGAGATGAAGTAATTTTTAATCTACTTTAACTGACCATCACTTGTTTCAGCTGTTCCAACAAACAGCTGCAGAGTTTTGTAGCCAGTGGTTGCAGGACTGCTTGAGAAATATATGACTTGTGCCTGCATTTAATTATCTGCCAGGTTATGATGCATTGCCTTGGAAAAGATCAGGTAGTAGATTGATAGACCTTTTCAAAAATCTTGGGCCTGCTTTCATGTTGTACCTATAAATCAATGTGCTGAATGCACAGAAGCTTTAATTTGTGTCAGCAAGAAGTTACTTCTGCCTTTATGTGTCATCTATGTAGAACAGCTGCAGGAGCTGATGTGCTAGGAAATGCACAAAGTTCAGTACAGAGGCATGGCTGGTAATGTTACTCACTGATCTGAATTTATATATCACATTCCACAGCGTCATTGTCTTATGTTTTTTTCACATTTTATTGTAGTGGTCCCAGTGTTAAATTGGAATTAAAAGGATAATTAATTCTAAGATTTACAGAGATCCTCTCTGGCCATGCTAATTGGCCAGTACAAGTTCATCAGTTAGCACAAAGGATAGACTCTGTGATTCCAAGACATGGTAAATCTGCACAGAAAAGCATCTCGTTAGCTGTTTATTGTCATGTCTGTAAATTGAACACTATGCTAGTACTTTCACTGTCAGCCTATGGATTAAGGTAGCATAAACATCCTCCTAAATGCATATGTATGTATGCAGAAACACACACACTTGACCCATGGTTCCACTGTGCTTCCTTACCATGACTGTTCTTTCCCTAAATCACCTTAGGTATATGTGCTAACCCTAACCCCAATGCATTATGGTACTAAACATTGGTTCCCTAACAGTACCACTAATCGAGAGACACACACACCCTTCAAACCTACCAGTACCCAAGCATGCCAACATGTCTATCCCCTTCCCTAGCCTTTACCCTAACCTGCAAACAGTCATGCACATATTCACACATGCTCAGAAACAGAGATACATAACACACACAAACACATACCCATCTCCAATTCCAGAACTTTCATTATAAACTAAGGTTTTGGCATTACTACCCACTCTGACTTACCTAATGTTCAATATAGTATGCTTAAATGTTCCTATGAGTTAAAGAAGTAATGCCAAGTGGTAGAAATATTTCTGAAGTTTGTAGCTATAGAATTCTGCCTCACAGGTAATCATTTGTTCCTTAACAGTAGGGGTTTCCCTAGATCTGCTAGGGTGAGACTCTGATATGCTGGATATGCTGTCATTTATGCAGACGTCAGTGAGTTTGTGCTGTCTTTGTCAACCAAACAATGCAAGCATTTTGTGTATTGGCCCTAATCCTGGGCCTGTGTAGGGGGTATGGACTACCCATATTATCACAGGGACAGTGGCTTGGTGAGCTTTTAGCCCACCTCAGGATGTATTGTGCACCACGATGTCTTCTCCAAGTAATTGTGGCTGTATGTGTCCTGCACCCTCACACACCCCCCTTGCCCCCAGGCTTTGCCAACCCATTTACCCCCTATCAGCACCAAGTGCTCAAACTACTAATCAAACTTAGGTCACCCAGGCAATAGTCAGTGCTTTATCCCTTTATGCCATCACTAAGTTTAGTTTTAAGTAAAGAGAAGTTTAAAGGGTACAGTGATACAACAAAGATGGGTGGAGTAAACGTCACTAGAAGTAGTAATTCAGTGTTGAGCATAAAGTCTGAAGGGATACAGGCATTGAAGAAACAGTAAGAAAACGTGTTGCATGAAGTAAAGTAAGTGATACAGTTATGGAAAACTTTTAAGTCAACTTTTAGAAAATAGGCTCTCTTACTTCACTGCAGTGTTAGAAGTACACTTGGGGGTTATGTAACCCAAATCCCTCCTTTCTCTCTTCTAGAATAACAAATTCAATCTTTTTATAAGGTAGCATGCTGTCCTTCACAGCTAAAAGATGAGAAGGCTGTGGGTTCTATTCCCATTCTAGATGACTGTATTAATTTTCAAATTGCTGAAACTGTGGTGCAGCAGTATTGGGATGCTACATTCCTGAGTGTGCCATCCTTTAAATGAGATATTAAACTCTGCTTCCATCTGTTTGGGTTGGTGGTAGCTTAGGTAAATGTAAAAGAGTCCATGAAACCTGTTGAAAAAATAGAAGTTTCCTGATGCTCTTGACAAAATTATCATAGAAGTGTAAATACCAGTTCAGGTCTCTTCTGGAAAGAGGTCATTAGCCTAACAGGACTAACCTGGTCAAAAAAGGTTAAGTGAAATATATACATAGTGGTGCTGGAAAAGTTAGCATATGTTGGAAGAGAATTTATGCTTCCAGAAAATATGGAAAATAGTTTTTGGAAACAATTTGGAGTTTATATGGGGATCCAGGTTAAACCCCTTCTAAAAACATGAATTTTGTTATTCTAGAAGAGAGAAAGGAGGGATTTGGGTTAATTAACCTCTTAGTGTATTTCTAACTTTCTTCCCCTGAGGTGAGGTGAGCAATAACCATGAATATGTTGATATCCAGATTAGAATACACCTACACCATCATTACCCTGTGGTGTAGACAACATATTACCCATCTTCAATCTGCTGAAAAAAAATCTGTAGGTTTTCTTAAATATGTGCTATCCTGAGCAAATCAGACTGGCTACCTGTAGTAAATCTGCCTGTTGGTGTCAGAGCTTCTCTGCTCCTGATTACCCTAACCATCAAACTACCTCATCAAAGATACTGTCCTTCCCTTCTCAACAAGTTAATCATTAGAAACAGCATTTACTCTGTGTATGCCTCTGATAACAGACAGCTTAAAAGTACCCCCCTTCAATCTTTGTATTTGTGGCCTGTCATTCTTGAAATCTGTCCCTGCTTCCTGTAATTCTGTCCCCAAATCCCTAAGCTAAATTGATGATTTTGCTATATTCAAAAAGTGTTTATGAAATCAGATTAAATACAGATGCTACAGAGATATTGAATGATCATTATCTGTAATCATTACACTGTTTTGCAAAGTTGACTAAATCTTTTTTCTTCAAGGGTTGGGAGAAAGAGGCAGTCACCCTAGCTGATGGAGTTTTCCTGCATTTTGTCTTTTCTGCACTAAAATACCGGTACACTAAGGCACATCAACATGATGTCTTTTTGTTTTGCTCTTCACTTGAAGAGCTGAGTGGGTGGGGCCTTATAATGGAGATCAACACCAGGAGTTAGGTGAGCCAGTTATGGCTCTGCCTCCCTTAAACTAACGTACGATCATGTAATATACGTCATGTGAATACTATTTTACAAAGTGGTACAAAGTACCTTAGTACACTGCACCTTAGGTTCTTAGTTAAGTAGTAGGCTAGCTGCATTTGCGGGCCATTTTAAGCCCAACTGATTTCCCTCAGTGAAAATCAAATACTGTACCTCTTGCCTGTGAGGTAAACACCTTAACCATTATGGCAATACCCACTAATATTCTGACTTCATTGCTCCTAATATCTTTA
Source organism: Protopterus annectens (assembly GCF_019279795.1). NCBI lineage: Eukaryota > Metazoa > Chordata > Ceratodontiformes > Protopteridae > Protopterus > Protopterus annectens. The sequence goes on along the minus strand of NC_056735.1, from coordinate 1,490,782,440 downwards.
ATACAATGTACATAGTAAATATGAACCACTCTACTATTTACATGTTGCACTGGTTATTTATCATGTATGTTCTTGTATATGCTTTCTTGGCTCAAGTTGTGGCTGAAAAGAGTCCTTGGACCAGCCCACCTACCTGATTAACAAACATTAAATAAATATTTGGTACAACTACATACATACAGGGTACTAACAACGATAAAAGATGAAAAGGAAAGTATTTGGGGATTTTTTTGTTAATAAAATATGCAGATGCTTAAAATATAAGAGCTCAGAAAAGGAAAACAGATATATTTGAGGGGGAGATAGGTTCATAGGTAGGTACTAGGCTATCGGCCCTGGGGCCTATACAAGCCCAGCCAAAAAGGTACCCTGGCTTTTGCCACCCAAGAAAATTATTTTCCATTTCCTATTTCCCATGCAATCATCAAGATTTTTATTGAAGAGTGCTAATGAGGAGCTTTGTTTGATATAGATAGGTAGTTTATTCCAGAGTATGGGAAGTCTCTGGGACAGGAATCTAGAAGAAATTAACAGAAAAAAAGTGTTTATTATGAAAGTAGATACAGTGGGTATATTAAAATTAAGGAAGTAATGGTATAATGAGATTATGGGGAAGTGTTAACTTAATTGAACCATAGGTAGATTTGTTAGAAAACAAAAAAAAAATAATAATAGAGAGAAAGGAAAGATTTAATAAAACTTTCTTTGGAGGATTTTAGTAAATGTATCAGTGATGCATAAACAGCAGGAAGAGAGGTGGTGGGTTTTATGTGGTGTGAAAGAAAAAGCAGAGATGTTTATTATATAGAAGTGCTAAAATGTTTTGAAATTCTATAAAATTTTGGCAGAGATGGAATAAATTGGATTAACGTATATGTTGCAGGAAGTATGAAACAAGACAAGGAGAAAGTGGATACATTTATTTTTTCATGTATATTGCACATGTAAAGATTGATGTTTGATGAATTATTGTATAATAAGAAATGTGAAATGGCAGTATGTCATTTAAGGTTGTAATTATGAAAGTTATCTTTAGTTTGATTATATTTATATATTTGCTTAAGCTGGTTAATAATAATGTTCGTGTGTGTGCGTGCGTGCGTGTGTGCATGTGTGTGTGTGTGTATATATATATATATATATATATATATATATATTTATAAGTAATTGACTTAAAAGTTCCCCTACTTTTGTTGTTAAGGGACATATTTTCTTTTATATCCACCTGAGTTACCACCAACTCATTCAGCTGGGACCTCAGTTTAACAAATCATGCAAAGTACAGCACATTCGGGAGTGCACTGCCTTCTTTTTGCTGCAGTGTCAGTATTGGAAAGGTGAACAGAAGCACCAGGTATGGGAATAGAGCCCACAGTCTTCAAATCTTCCATCATCAAAGGCACGTGTGCTACATGTTGAGTTATTGGCACTGACTTTGAATGTTTTTAATTCATTGTATAATTGTATACATCAGGCTACATGCAGAAGGAAAATTGTGTATGTATGAACTTGATTGCAGATTAGTAGTACAGGAATAATGTACCAAGTCTAATATCATCTCAAGTGTGCATGTGTGTGGGTGCCTGAGAGACAGAGCTTCACAGTTCCATACACAGAAGCATATGCTTTTTAGTACGGACAGGCCCAATGTACATTTGATTCTTAAGGATGAAGGACTTTGCTTTATTGTGAGAAAGGCTTACTGTGAGACTCCCAAGAACTTATTTTTTGAATCAACAGGGCATTGACTGTGTGTTTTCTGCCGAAGAAACTTAAGTGGTCTTTTTCACCATAACAATGTAATATTTTTCATGATTCTTTTTGTAGATTTTCCCATCCTTACTGTACCCTTTATATGCTAGTTTTCAAGAAATTCAGCTTTGGTGCCACAGACATGGAAATGTTATTCTGACAGCCATTATAATAGAATGAAACATGCTGATGTAGAAAGAATAATCTGGCAGTAATGATCCCATACCTTTTGGCAGTACATTTAATTGTTAGCAGATGTGTTTGTCAGCTGTACTGACGTATTTATTAAGTAATATACGTTAGAAGTTATTGCTGCCGTTCTGAGAGGACTACATTTAAACTAAATTATCCAGATACAAGAATATGTTAAGTATTTGCATGCTGCTGGTAATGCAGTCTTATAATTTTGATAGTAGCATCATATCTGTATGCAATTCATGAATGAAATTCTTTTTTTTTCTTTCCTAAAGTTTATTTTCACAGTTTGTGCATTAATGTTTGTAAACAGAGCTGAGTATTTGAGCATCTTGTCTCCATCTGCGCCTTTTCCTTCTCTTTCCCTAACCCTTTTCATGAAACTGGATCAAAGCAAGTTAATCTAGAATTTGTGGTTTGAAAGCATTATAGCATACATAAAATAAACATATGGCATACCTTTGTGGAAATAGAGATACAGCAGAACATTTAAGTATTTAGGGAAATTTATTCCACTAAGATAGAAAGGAAACCCTAAAAAAGTTCTTGGATTTGTACTTGTCTGTAGCCTTGCTTAACTTCCTTCTATCAACTGTTTTCTGTCTACTTACTTTCTCTTGTTGCACTACTCATCTTTACTCCTCTTGTTTTGTCTGTTTTTCATAACGAAACACCAAAAAGAGAAAAGTATCACAAAAAATTCCAACACGTAGCAGAAGATAAACGCCAACCACAGAGATGGAAAGTCAAAATGCTTTAATTCACATGTCCTGGTACCTCGGCAATTCGCCTTCAGTGGAACAATACATCAAACAAAGCCCATCTCCTTAAATACAAACACATAAACTCATTAATCTATTAACCAATTAATTAGTAAATACTTGATTGAAACTTTTTCTTAAACTTGTCTTAACTGCTTTACAAATCATTCAAGCAGATATGAAAGTTCCATTTTCACAAAAAATACCCATAAATCTGCCACTTAAACACTAATTTAACAATGAAAATCCACATTATCCAATGTCAAGAATATGCAATATAGATAAATGAGTAAACAAATATAGATAAATGAGTAAACAAATATAGATAAATGAGTAAATAAATAATAACTACTTCAAACTTGTGATGTTATACACAAAACAGCATTAAATAATGCTGAATATTTTAAATGTAAAATATCAAATGCAAAACTCTCTCATAATGCAAGACCATTTCAAAATATAAATCTGTATAATACAAAAATACAAAATGCAAAATGCAAGATATAAAAATATAAATATAAATTTCATAAGACATCATGTAATATTTCATAAAGATAATGCTCACTCCCCTATGGCTAATTATTCTTCCTCCTAGGTCTGTCATGTAACCCTTTCTACTACCTTGGGCTACTTCATCCCTACTCACTTAGATTCACTTATATTAAACTTCATGTCTCTACTGACTTGTATTTTGTATGTAATGTAACTTCTAAAGACGTATACTGTGTATTTAATAATTCTTCTGTATTAATTGTTACTCTGTAACTATTTTTGCAACCTTATTTGCAATTTTTTCTGTAAGGGGCTTTCCTCCTGGGCATCCTCTGAAAATGGGCTCCGTCAGACATTCCCAGTTAACAAATATCAAATAAATAAATAAATAAATAAATAAATTTTAGTAGAAAAGCAAACTCAGAGTAAGTGACTCAAGATTATAAGTATATGAGGATTCTACTTTTTAGTGAACTAATTCTTCATTTCTAGGAGAGTAATTTTCCCCAGAAGATGGGGTTTTCAAAAGAGTAAAATAATTAAAGATGACCTAGTGAACATGTAATGTTTTACTTCTCATAAGGAGGGTTCAAAGTATATGTTTTGTGCAATGATAGTTTATCCAGTTGGTGACATTCTGCATAGACTAGGTGAACCCGTAATTGATTTCTGCTATTTTTTGACAAAGTTATTCTTTTTTAAATATTACACTAGAAAACATTTACGTGTCACATCAGTTTGTAAAAACAGCACCCTTGATTCTGAAGTGTCTGACTTTGGCCGATGCAGCCTGGGCTTGAGTAGGGCATCTGAAGCACTGGCATGGTAGGTCTCTTAATGCTGTTGATAGTATATCAGCTGATGCACAAATTTGTTTTCTTGATGGAAAAGCCACAGTTGCTGTTAGCAGATCATGGCGCTAGTCTGCTGCAAACACTATGCAGGTACGTGTAGCGCAATTCTGACATGCATCTCCTTTGAAGCTGATCAGCAGCACACAATCTTGTGTCCATGAAAAGATTTGTCCCACCTCATTAAGATTTTTTATGTTTATTTTTTTTAATTGCTAGTCTGTTTCCATATAAGTATCACTAACTCTATGCTTTGCAAATATTTTACATTCTGTAATGCGGTTACTTTCAGTTACTTCCCTTGTTAAATTAGCAGTCACGTTACGACAGTTGGTATTCTTGTTGCACTATACTTTCTGAACATTTTTCATTTTCAGCAGGCTTTCCTCATGAGTGTGGCTTTAAATATACCTTGCACCTCTGCTGCTGTGAGAGTGAAAGATGTTTGCAAAACATAATACGGTCCCAAAAAAGAAAAAGGAGGATAGTAACTAGTCAGGCCGCTAACCTGAGTTACGTTTCTTGCGCTGAAGGTAAAATGTTGTACCTAGCCTCTGTGTAGCTACAGAGCTTTGTTGAGAGAAGTGCAGTCATCCTTTTATTTTCTGCCTGATTTCCCATCTGATGGTTTTACTTGGAAAAAGGCTCTGGTGTGGCTATGATGGTCAGTGGTGCATTACCAAGCCTTTTTACAAGTCCAGCTCAGCAGCTGCTGTTTTGGAGCTGATTATTATTTGGATCGCAGACATGGATGCATTTACCTACATCACAACTTCCCTGGCTTATACTACACTATTCTATCCCCCTGTTATGTTATACAAATGACATTTGCCCACCAAAGTCTGATAAAATGGTAATTATTTTCTCTTCCAAGACTTGTTAGTGCGAGTCCTGGAATAACAGTCTTGAGCTAGTATGTGTAGGTTTGGAGATGCTCATCTGTTTTTCCGCCCTCGGTGTTTCTGACAGATTTGTAAAATGTGTAACTGTGATTCTCACTTGTTCCATTTACACTAAATTTTATGTATGGTTGTAACATATGCTAATGTTATAGCTTAACTGTTGATATGCCGGCTGTATTTATGTTAATTCTTTAGTGATGTGGTAACTCAAAATATGTGCCCAAGTAGTTTAACTGTCTTCCATAGATTTTTAAATGCAGTATAAGTTAGTAGTATAGTGTTAATATGATGCTTAATAGAATTATGTTGTTGTAGATTGTAACATAAGGCACTGTGTTAATTTTACTTCATCACTGTCCTCAGACTAAATGAATGTTAAGGGTTCACATTGCACGTGGTACATTACAAGCGGCTTTAGCCTCTAGCACCTACATCTCTCAATCGGCATTGCTGAGACCTGAGGTATGGAGTCAGCATGGCCAAAAATTCAGACTTACATATTCTACATCATAGATTGCCATTTCTTGGAATATTCCTTTTTCCATAAGTTATGACTATCTTGGAGTTGCAATTTATAAGTTCAAGGATGCAGGTAGACCCCCTGCAAAAAAAGAAGTTTAAAGGAGAAGAGACATGCTCAGTATTCACTCTTCTACCTTTTTTTGGTCTTTGTTTTTTTTTTGATGTCTTGTAACTTGGGAATCCAGATCCTGAGATTTCAATGCAGAGCCCTGTCAATCTTTTTTTGTAGAAAAATGTGTGTGCGTGGGAGGGATGGTTAAAAAGGAAAAAGGTATGTGTGACTGACAGACTTAAGATCAGAAGTGCAAAACCTAGTGAAATTACAGTTGTGTTTATAATGTTTGTGTGATGTACAACATACTGAATTTTTATGGCTATATAGTGCCAAATTTCATTGTGCAATTTTGGAAATTTGCTTTTACCATATAGTATAGAGGGGTTTATGTACAAAAAATAAATGTCGTACTGTTTCTCCTCCTCCTGTTCTAGAAATGCCCCATAACCTTACACATTTTATTGTCTTTTTTTTTTTTGATTCCACATTTGTAACTTTACCTTATCATTGTGTTTCACAGATTGGGTTTTGATACTAGCATTTCAAATGTAAATGCTTGTATTCCAAAGGCAGTCACATTACAAAATGTGTGTGGATGTATCGCATGTGCTTATTCATATATATACCTTCTTCAACATCTTTATTTATTTTTCACTAGGCTGACTCTAAAGTCTGTTTTACTCCAGTTAACAGGGTGCCGCTCTGCTTTTTGAAGTGGGGGTGTACCATTTGTCTTATTAGTGGGACATTTTCTTTATTACATCAGTTGTGAACTGTCCAAGTCATTTCTGCAACTGAACTAACTTACTCATGTGAAGCTGGGAATTCTATGCTGTTATCTTTTTCTTTTGTGAGTATAGAGATACCTGTTGTGGTGAATGTCCATAACATTATCCCTTGGGTTAATCTTGCATAAAAACATAATATTTCATTTATTCACTTGTTCTGGGACTGTTATCCCTCAGATACTTTATTTTCATGAGGGAATAGAGTATCCCTGGGATTCAATAATGCCTAAACTAAGTGTAGACCGTTCTGAGTGAACAGACAACACAAGCATAACTCACGCCTTCTTCCTCCTAGTTTTTGTTTTCCTACTGATTTTCTTGCAGCTGTAAATATTGACAGGAAGTCATAAAGGTTACCACAAAGTGCAGACTACATGTGCAGTTAGTATAACATTTCTGAGTGACTAGAAAGCACAAAAATGTGGTAGACATGTTCTTGAATCCATATCGTGCACACTTATGTACAGTTAGAGCAGGTGTTATTGAATCCGGCTCTATGAGTATGCTGTAGGAGTTTTCTTTCAGCTGTCCTGTTCAAGTCACCATAGGGCTGTTAAACTATAGTGTTCACCATTACTCTACAAGTCACAAATAAGCAAGTACGCATGCATTCACCATTTAATGAATGGGGTGGGAAAAGTAAGAGTATCAAAGAATGAAAAAAGCTGAATTAAAGATTTGTGCGTGGCTAACTGAAATATCATTTGAAGACTAAGTGAAGTATTATTTGGAGTGGGAAGGATGGTGTGAGAAGCTTTTAATGTGTCACAAACTGTGAGAATTTAAATGTTGTATAAAGAAATGCAGGGCTTTATGACATGTTAAATCTGAGTTACGAAAGACTGACTATAAGAAAACAAACTGCTTAACTGGCCATTTGCTCTGTAAGGATAGAGTGAAGAAGAAAGAGGTTTGGATGCAAGACAGTGGTTTGAACTGTAAGTGAAGGTAGAAAAACTACCATCCCGATGGTGGAGATGGATAAAGCCCTGACTGCAAGCCATTTGACTTGTATTTGATTAGAAGCACAGCTTCTGGTAGGAGTGGGATGAGAGTGGGCAGGCACTGGCTGTGTGCCCATCCTTGGGACAGGAAATTGTCTCTGACTCACTGTTCATGTGAAAGAGTGATCATTACGTGCATGAACCTATTGATCACGCATTGCCAATTGGTACTTCAACAGAGCAGCACAAGGAAGTGAGTGTATGTGGAAGTACGTACTCTTCTGGGGATCACACAGCATTTGTGAAGCTCAAGGGAGATGCTATGGGGAGAAGGTTAGGGGCTCAAAGGATGGGGAGAGAATGCCCACAGGTTTTACCAGGGTGTACCACTCCCTACGATCTGACTCGTTCCACTGTTGAGGAACAAAGGGGCTGATGAGGTCCTCCAGCCAGGAAATGAATGGAATTCAGGACTTTTGCTTAGGCTGGTAGCCGCCTTTCAACTGCCTACGGATGGGAAAAATGGGCAAGTGAGAAGAAGGAAAGGGGAGCCTGAAGGCAGCACCAAACGGATGGAATAAAAGTGTGTGTGTGTGTGTGTGTGTGTCTGGGGAGGGGGGACTGTTATGGGACGAGTCCAAGAAGATTCTTGGTATTGCTTTTGTAGCGCAGTTATAATACATTCCATGGCTTTACAGATGAGGCTTGTAAGAGCGATTGATCTGTAATTACCAAGGTCATTTGTAAGACTACGCTTATGGAGGGGCATCACAATTGCTGTGCGCCACTCATCAGGGACAAAACCACTTGTGGCTGGAGAGGGCTGATTTCACCTACTGGAGCTGAGAATTGCTGTTGGAAAGTTTATTGTGGGCTTAAGTGATTGGCCTCTGGGCATATTTTAAAACTTGCCTTGTATATAAGCCTCGTGTTTCCCTGATGCCACAGTGATTGTTAGTGGTGCCCTGTATATACAGTGGATATAAAAAGTGTACACACCCCTGTTAAAATGCCATTTTTTTGTGATATAAAAAAATGAGACCACAGTAAATCATTTCAAACCTTTTCCCACCTTTAATGTGATCTATAACCTGTACAATTCAATTGAAAAACAAACAAATCTGTTAGGGGAAAAAATATAAAAATAAAAAAACTTACAATAAGCTGGTTGCATAAGTATGCACACCCTTAAACTAATACTTTGTTGAAGCACCTTTTGATTTAATTACAGCATTCAGTCTTCTTGTGTACACACCTGCCATCAATTAAAGAGACTCTGATTAACCCCAAATAAAGTTCAGCTGTCCTAGTAGGATTTTCCTGACATTTACTCAGTTGCCTGCTACAGCAAAAGCCATGGTTCACAGAGAGCTTGCAAAGCATCAAAGGGATCTCATTGTTGAAAGGTATCAGTCAGGAGAAAGGTACAAAAAAATTTCCACAGCATTGGACACAGTGAAGACAGTCATCAAAAAGTGGAGAAAATATGGGACAACAGTGACGATGCAAAGAACTGGATGTCCCTCCAAAATTGATGAAAAGACAAGATGAAAACTGGCCAGGGAGGCTGCCAAGTAACCTACAGCAACACTGAAGAAGCCGCAGGAATTTCTGGCAAGTACTGGTTGTTTACTACATGTGACAGCAATCTCCCATATTCTCCATATGTCTGGACTATGGAGTAGGGTTGCAAGATGAAGCCTTTTCTTACACAGAAAAACATCCAGGTCCAGCTAAAATTTGCAAAACAATACATCAAGTCTCCCAAAAGCATGTGGGAAAATGTGTTATGGTCTGATGAGATCAAGGCTGAACTTTTTGGCCACAATTCCAAAAGGTACGTTTGGTGCAAAAACAACACTTCACATCACCAAAAGAACACCATCCCTATGGTAAAGCATGGTGGTGGCAGTATCATGCTTTGGGGTTGCTTTTCTTCAGCTGGAACTGGGGCCTTAGTCAAGGTGAAGGGAATTATGAACAGTTCCAAATACCAGTCACGTTTGGCCCAAAACCTTCAGGCGTCTGCTAGAATGAAGATGAAGAGGAATTTCACCTTTCATACAACAATGACCCCAAACATACATCCAAATCAACAAAAAAATGGCTTCACCAGAAGAAAAATAATGTTTTGGAATGGCCCAGCCAGAGCCCAGACCTAAATCCAATAGAAAATCTGTGAGGTGACCTGAAGAGGGCTGTGCACAAGAGATGCCGTCACAGTCTGATAGATTTGGAGTGCTTTTGCAAGGAAGAGTGGACAAATATTGCCAAGTCAAGGTGTGCCATGCTGATAGACTCCTACCCAAGAAGACTGAATACTGTAATTAAATCAAAAGGTGCTTCAACAAAGTATTGGCTTGAGGGTGTGCACATTTATGCAACCAGCTTATTGTACGTTTTTTACTTCTTATATTTTTCCTGTAATGGATTTTTTTTTATCACAAAAACCTGGCATTTTAACAGGGGTGTGTACACTTTTTATATCCACTGTATATGCAATCACTAGTAGTTGTACTTTTCCATATAAAAACTACTTTTGAAATTTTCCACCGACCTGTACTATCCAAGATGCAATTAGTTTGCTCACTGACCATTATTGCCATATTTTATTAGCTCTAGAGAATATTAATAGAACACACAGAACTATTGCTGCTCAGAGAGCAACTGGTTTGCGCACTGAACAGCAGCACCACATAGGTTAGCTGTAGGTTACACTAAGTAAGCACCCTTGCCTTATCTGGTTGCAAACACTCCCATTCTATTCCCTTGTAAAGCATACATTAAGGACCTGCTACCATGGGTTGGCACTTTCCAGCTATCTCTGCATATAGCTCAGTGGACATGGGCATCCTGAGGTAATGTAGCAATTCCCTCATGTAAACTGACAACCACTTAATTCTGAAAAAGACGAGTACAGTATGTGAAAGATGTAGTTGCACATTGTCACTGGAGGCAAGACTCTCACATACAGACACAAAAAATGCCAGACAAGTTGTCAGTGGCACACACAACATTCACCCCACTTAAAAAGAGCCAGACACATAGACACACATATGCGCAGGTGCTCACATGTAACTTACTCAAAGGACTCTCAGACACAGTCCTCCAAAACTGCTCATGCACACAAACAAGACAACTTCCACAACACTACATAAAACTACATCTCATAGTGTGTCAGCTACCAAACACACAAAGTGTAACACCACACAACCCAATATTTTGGTCATAGAAGACTCCATTGTGAGACACAGCAATGTACCTCTTACCAGTCTGGATAAAGAGAAGGTTATAGTTAGTTGCATGTCAAAGGCCAGGATTTGCCAGCTCACGCAAGCATTCAGGTCACTAAACCCCTAGTACCAGTATGACTCATAGTCCTTGTGGGTGTAAACTATCTGAGACATACCTCCCTGGACTGTATGAAGATAAACATGATTGGTATCTCAGAATTTATGCCACGGGTAGGTGTGAGCCTAGCATTGAGCAGCATTCTACTGTCTCCAAGGATGATGCTACGATACCAACAGAAATTGATTTACTTTAATGATTGGCTTAGCTGCTGGTGTCATTCCAAAGGTGTCTAATATTTGTCAGCCTGTGAGAGCATAAGTGACAAGCCACGCTGCTTTGCCAGGGATGGTCTTCATCTGTAGCCAGTAGGCTTTCGGATATTGGACAAAACATTGTCTACCACTATAGCGTTTTTTTAAGCAGTGACAAACAGACAAACCTTCCAGCATAGCAAAATCTACTCAGGATAAGCTAAATGTATTACTGCTCAATGCTAGGAGTTTCCACAAGAAACCACACTTCTTGGAAACACTCCTCACTCTGGAGAATGCTGACATCTGTGCAGTTACAGAAACATGGTTCAAAGCAACAGAAAGCACCCTGGCAGTGTAAGGCTATAATACCTTTCACAAAATCCAACCACCCACTCCACATGAAAGGGCAGTAGGTAATGGTATATCCATCTATGTAAAAGATAAGCACACCTGAAAACTGGTCAAACAGTATAACAGGCTTGAGCTACTCCATGTCCAACTAACCATAGGAAAATTCCGTTGCTAGCTACAGGCCCCTCAACATGAGCCAGGAATACCATACATCATACCTGAATTTACTAGAATCGCTTACCATTCAACCCAATACCATTCTCATGGGTGATTTTAAATACCCCTCCATTAACTGGGAGGCATACATGATCACTAACATGCAAGCTGAAAGATTTTGAAGCTTTACCAATTGAAATACCAGGGAGCAGCTAGTTTGCACTCCCAGTAGGGGAACAAATATCCTAGACATGGTACTAACAAATATGGGGGAGAGCATTGCACTCCCCTAAGTGTGATGTCCTCACTGGCTAGATCAGATCTCAAAGCAGCCTCCCTTGAAATAAATATAAAACTAGAACCACCTCCTAAACCCAGAACCTGTAAGAACTTTTCTAAGGTAAACTACCCCCTAGTAAGTGACTGCATAGTTAATTTCCAAGCTCCACCAAACCAGAAAATGCAGAGGCATACATAAAAGCCCCATATGACCATATGAACAACTGCGTAGAAGTGTCAGTACCAGACCAAAATAAGCCTAGAACAAACTGGAAAAAACAAGCCATCCTGGTAGACCCCTGGTATAAAACAAAAGAAAGAAAATCATGTCTAGAAGTAAGAGAGAATATACACAACAGAGCAAAAACTCCCTCATTAGTCTAAACAGATCATGGTACTAGTCAAGTCTTCAAAAGCAAATTTTGAGGCAAAAAAGCCTCCCAAACTAAGGATAAACATAAAGCATTTTTCAGTTATATCCGCAATCTTAAAGGCAACACCCAACATGTGCAGAATTAGTTTTAGATGGCATCACCTATACCCAGCCAGAAGATATAACAAATTTGCTCACCAATAAATTCAGCTCAGATTTCACTTCCAGTTACACCCTAAGAAATATCCCCCAAATTTCCACTACCAGTTATCACCAAAGGACAAATTGCCAGCCCATTCCATTAAGCTAAAAATGCGGCTACAGTGGATCCTGACAATATTCCAGGATGCCTCTTTAACAGTGTGAAACAGGACCTATCTTACCCACTGGTATCTCTGTTTAACCACAGCCTCCAGACTGGCTTTGTCCCTGTGGAGTGGAGGGCAGCAACAGTCATCCCTCTGTTTACAGGGGAGGACCATCAACAGACACAGGAAATGAACAAACCCATAACTTTAACTAGTCTTATATGCAAGGCCATGGAAAGAATAATCAAGGACCTGATAAATAATGACTGGAAACATCCAAACACAGGCCCCGACCCAATCTAACTTTGCTAAGGGCAGCATATGTCTGCTCAAGCTGGTAGACTTCTTTGAGAAAGTCACTAGGGTTGTGGGTGAAGGTATAACGGTGCATACTGGCTACCTTGACCTGACTAAAGCATTTGACATAATTCTCCACTCTGGTATTATAGATAAACTCACAAAACTGGGCATAAATCCCTATGTTACCATATGGATAGTCAGATGCTTAAGAAACAAGGCACATGTTGTTAGGATGGGAGAATCCAGATTCAGCAAGAAGCCATTTACTAGTGGTGTGCCCCAAGGCTCTGTGCTGAGACCTCCCTTGTTTCGGAGTATACTTCTCAGAAGTCAAGGCTAATGTAGAAGGTCTTTGCCTGACCACATTTGCTGATGACTGAAAGTTGGGAGTTCACCATCAGTGTAAATATCCTTCAGAAGGGTCTGAATCAGAGAGATGATTGGTGCCAGAGCTATGTCCTAGAACTAAATGCAAAAAATGCATAATCATACCCTTTGGAAAGTCAAATACCCCTGCAAATTACAACATTAATAGCACATGCCTAAGAGTAGAATCAGAGCTGAGAGATCTAGGTTCACAGGGAGATAGTAACCCGAACTTCGACCTCCATGTGTCCAATGTGGTGAAGAAGTCCTTCTATGTGGCACAGCTTAAAACTAAAGGCGTGGCATCGAGATCCAAAGAAGTTATAGTAGCACTGCACTCAGCCTTTATCAGACCAATAATCGAGAGTACACTGCACCTTTAAACATGTACTTGACCAGGCACTTACAACAGCTGTAATGGCCTCAGGGGTTCCTTACAAAAAAAAAAAAAATACAGGATGTAAGCAATATGCCCTATGTCCATTCATTCTCAACCCCATTTTGCACGTGCGGTTGGAGTGTCACTTCAACAGTGACAGTCATCTCTAGCCAAGGTTTACAACAATGGGTGGCTAGCCCAGCCACAGTAGTTCATCCGTACTACTCACTTGTGCACACACTCGCATCTACAGACAGTTTAGTCTTTCCAGTTCACCTTCTGCATGTTTTTGGAATGTGGGATGAAACCAGAGCACCCAGAGGAAACCCACATGACCACAGGGAGGACATGCAGACTCTGCATGTAAGGCGCCTCAGCCAAGAATTGAACCGGGGAACCTCTTGCTGTGAGATGACAAAGCTAACCACTGCACCACTGCGGCCAACCTGAATGACATGCCCTGTGTGGATTGACTACAAGCTCTGTCCCTTTACTCTGTCTCTTACCGGCAGTTAAGGAGTGATCTATGCCTAACAGACAAGGCATTCTCAAACCATTCCTGATGGAACTGTTACACATTTGCAAGACAAAGTGCATGAGGACCACCCAATCTAAGGATCTAAACCTGGGCTATGACACAAACAAAAAATGCTGAAGAGACAGATATGTCTGGGAGATCACCCCTTCTCTGGAGCAGGCTTCTTGTTCTTGTCAGTCAGAGCCCTTTCCTGACAATGAATGGGTAATCATAAATTCACTCCTGGGGTGCCACCCATGTCTGTTAATGGACAGGGACAATCTGTAAAATACTGTAAGGCATATGCCCAAATCTAAGCCATCCTTTAGCCCTTAGGGATTGAAATTAGGTAAAATTCAGCTGGAAAAATGGATAGGCTTGTAAGGGCTCTGCTATGAACCTATGATATGGTCATTACTGCTATAATTTTCCTTACAGTCAAACCTCATAAGTGTGCACTGAACACTGTTAAAGCTTGTGTGGGGGCTGTGGATAGTGTTGTTCACACTTCTTTAACTTTTCTGGTAAAATTGTGCCGTAGGTGAAGAGTGCCATGGAGTTCGTCACCTAGGGCACCATTTTACCTTAGGCTAGTCCTGACAGAAGATAGTAGATATGCCTGATAAACATAGAACTGCCTTGTGAGAGTTTACTGTTTCTCTAGGTTTCAAAGTCCTCTCCACCACTGAAATGCAGCATACCTTGCAAGATTTGCACCTAAGATTCTCAGTTTTCTCTGAAAGCACTTGTTTGCATTCTTAACAGTGTGTTCTTGCATTTACTGATTAATATATCCCCATCAGGTTGAAGGTTTGTTAGAACCATAGACATTACATTTCTTTTAATCAACAAGCCTCTGAATGTAAAGTAACTGTGTCTGTTTTATAGATATATGTTGCTGCCACATCTTCTAGAAGCAGTGTCTGAAATCCATCCTTTGAATGACATTGCTTGTGTTACACTGTGACATTTTTCCCCCTTCTTTTTAGATATTAGTGTTTGAAACTGCATAAGAAAAAAAACAGTATTGTGTATCATGTGCAGGACTTCATGATTCACTGCTATGACATTGCATTAAATTGTTTTAATATGAACTGTTCTGGGTTTAATTGCCACTTCAGTCTTATTTTATTGTAATTTTTTGCTTGTTTGTTGTGTATATTAATACACGCACACACACACACATATATATATATATATATATATATATATATGTGTGTGTGTGTGTGTGTGTGTGTATAATATATATATATATATATATATATATATATATATATATATATAATATATATATATTTATATTTATATATATCCATACATGGATTCACTTTAGAACATCGAAAGCCCATAACATTGAAATTCAAAACACTGAAAACTCAAAACATTGAATGCCATAACATTGAAAAAAACACAGGAAAGCAACATGTATTATATTCCAGCACAACTACATACAGAAACAAATAAAAAAAAGCATATTATACTTCTTCAAATATAAGCAGGGAGCACCCCCCCACACACACACACCGCCTGCTACTTAAATATATCAACTCTGAGATCGCATTACACTACACTAAGATGTGTTATGTTGTAGTATAGCAAGTAAGAAGGGAACATGATTGAAGTTACCTGTGAAACTCCGATAAGTATCACAGAGAAAGACAGTAATGTGTAATGTTTTAACAGTGAAGTAGTCTTTCTAAGAGAAGGTTGAGGATAGTTTTTTTACAATTTAAACAGGCAGTCATGAAGTGCAGAATGGTATGTTTGCCATTTTGTTCTGTGTAGTGCGATCTCGGAGTTGCTATATTTAAGTAGCGGGGGTGGGGGGTGCAGGGGGCTTGCCCCCCTGCTTATATTTGGAAAAGTATAATATGTTGGGTTTTTTTTTTTTTCTTTCTGTATGTAGCTGAGTTGTGCTGGCATATATTAAATGCTGGTTTCCTATGTTTTTTCAATGTTATGGCATTCAATGTTTTGTGTTTTCAGTGTTTTGAATTTTCAGGATTTTGGTCTCAATGTTTTGAATTTCATTGTTATGGACTTTCAGTGTTCTAAAGTGAATCTCTCTCTCTCTCTCTCTCTCTCTCTCTATATATATATATATATATATATATATATATATATATATATATAGTTATTTAATTCCTGTAAATCTTCTGGTAAGTGTAGTGGTCTGTGTAGTCTAACCTTCTATTGCATAAGAATATCTGGAAGCTTGTATTGTTTGCTGCATGGATATAATGGCTGTTTTTTTCCATTGTGTTTGAAAATACTATTTTATGCTTTTTTATCTTGTGTTAACCCATAGCTGGTATCATTCTACTGAGTCTATTCACCTACCTGAGTACCAAATCAACGAAAAGTGAACAAATGAGTAGATAGCTTGTTTTGAGGCACTGGAGGAGAAGGAAGAAGCAAATGCCACGTCTTTATTTATTTATTTATTTGTATTTGTCTTCATGGGAAGGAAAACTCTACATATAATGACATCTTTGCAGTTTAGTTATTTGTAGTTTGTGAAATGGGATGGTTTGCTGGTACAAGACCCTTTTCAGATAAGGCTACATAAAGAGAGGCTTTCATGTCAGACAATCTATTTTTCAGAAACTCGAACTTCATATGGTCAAGACCATATGTTTGTCTTTCCGAAAACTCAAAGCATTTGTATGAAGATCACAGTACAGAGGCGTTTAGGGGATTTACCATTTTCCCTACTGTAGTGATATCTCAGATTTGAGTTATATAATTTGCAAGAGGTGTGGGGGTCTGGGGGGGGGACTTGCCTCTCCTGAAAAAACATTTTTGTTGTTTTGTTTCATTCAAGTTTTCGAAAAGTCAAACGTGGTTTTTGACCATATGAAGTTCGAGCTTCTGAAAACCTGATCATCTGACATAAACCCAAAGAGAGACACGTGCAAAATGAGTAGCCCTTCAACTTCATTGTGTTGTTTTGCATCTAACAAAACAACACAATGAAAAAAGCAAGTATGTATATTACCATAAACTAATACTTTTTTTTAGGCATAGTCTTGACATGTCTGTAATAGCAGCCATAAGAATGAAGCAGGGCAGTGTTAGGAAGAATTTAAATCTTTACCAACAAATAAACAGGACATGATGGCATGATAGATTCACCTCCCAATGTATGCCCTATTTCTGGAGTACAATGCTTATTCATATTAGGTACAGTAAATCCATAAATACTTTAAGGCAAACCTTGATAAGCAGATGGAATAAAATCCATAAAACCTTTAAGTTAAACCTTGATAAGTGGATGAATAGAGACAAATTCTCCCCGTGCCAAACTTATCATATAACTGGAGGCAGAGAGTGCCATATGAGGGTGGGTACTGGCAAGATTTTAATGATCTCTGGACTGATCTTTCTTGTAGATTGTATTATCTTGTGAGCACATAAGCTTTACTGCTGTGTGTATCACCTTCTAAATAACATCTAGTGCATTCTAAACAAAATGTTAAAACATGAAGGTACAGGTTCAGAGGATTTTGTAGCATTTAATTAATATTGACACCAGGAACCACTTGTATTTTCTGGGTTAGCAAATGCAAGTAAGAAAATAAGTCAATAAATAAACTGTTGCTTAAAGTACTAAGCCATTTATCTGTGTGTCTACTTCTCTTGTCATCACTGCTAAATTACTTTTCTGGAAAGTACTTTGTAATAGTGTAGCACCATGTAATTATTTAATTAATGGTGCTTTTCCTGACATTATACTGTGTTGGACAGAAACTACCTGTTTTTAGGCATAGCATAGAACACTGTGTAACAGCAGTCATGACAAGAAAGTAAGACAAAGAAATACATTTCAGAAATTATAAAGGTAGAAGGGTTCAAACTGGTGATTCTACACAGAACTTGCATCCTCCTCTATTGTAAGCAGCAATATCAGAGTTATGCTGCTACCAGTAAAAGGAATGACTCGTTTGTCACAGTACAGTTACTGCTACGATCCGGCTCATACTGTGTCAGTATTCATCATGTATTTATAATTAATGTCTTTGGTTTATATATAACACACCCTGTCTGCTTAAGCTGCAGGTGATGGTAGTTCAGGTGGATGTTAAAAATGCCACAGTATGTATCGAAAAGGGAAAGGAGAAAACAATTTCCCTGATGGTCTAGTGCAGATAGAATCTTGGGTCTCCTTTGAAAGTTCTGAAAATAGGCCATAGGTAGTTAGCATAAAGAATTAAGGCTATGAGCTGTTACTCCAAGGTTTGATTCTGTCAGCCTTTACTTGCCTCCTGTGTGATGGAGCAAGTAACATAACCAGACAGTACTTCCAGGTTACCCCTGAAAAAGAGAACCACTTACCAATTATACCAGTGTCACTTAAAAATTTAAGTATTATATTACAGTAAAAACCTGATTCTCACTACAGTCAGACATTCTTAGATTGGAGGATTCCACATACACATATATATATATATATATATATATATATATATATATATATATATATATATATCAATGTACAACCATGAAAAGTCTTAGCACTGACCTTTAAAATCATAGCAGAAGGTCAAGAAGGAGAGCACTTTCTTATTTTTTGCAATAGAAAGTTTTTATATACTAGACCTTATATAGTTAGTGGTAGTGAGTCTTTATATAGGCTTAGTTTGTGTTTAATAAAGTATGTACTCATAAACAGGTTTGACTTTTATGCGAATAGTGTAAATTTTAGAGGTGCAAGGCTAAATCTGAGAGATAAAATCAAAGCAGTTGAGATGTGTTTTCAAAAGCATCTTGTGCAGTCCTTTATAGGGTTTTGTTCAAAGTGCCATGCACACAGACCGAAATTTGTCCATATTCAGATATGTGTATCATCCCAGAGGCAGGCTGTGCACACATGGACTTCACACATTGCTCTCGCTTGTGTGTGTGTGTGTGTGTGTGTGTGTGTGTGTGTGTGTGTGTGTGTGTGCGTGTAGCACAGATTTGGTGTAGGTGCACAATGTTTGTTTTCCAAGTATACTGCTGTTTTGTCATGGGACATGTTTGTCTTTGCATGCCTGAGAAGTTCACAGTAACCTGCATACTCTACCCCCTTCTACAGCCTGTCTTAGACTCAGAGCAGTTTATGCAGTTCTTGTTATTTACAAAGTGGGGCAGTTAAAATTTTATTACATCCCATACTTTTCTGATGTCTGGTGAAAATCTGCAGTTTTGTAAGTAGGGTTGGTTTTGTTAACAGGGATCATTATGTTGATGGACTGTCCTCAGCAGATAAAGATAGAGAACTATTTTCACAAGATGTCCAGCAACACAGCCTTCTAAGGGGGAGCAATCTCATAAATGTGGTTACCAGAGTGCATCATTTTCTATATAAATATATATATATATATATATATATATATATATATATATATATATATATATATAAATATATATATATATATATATATATATATATATATATATATATATATATATATATATATATATTATATATATGTATATGTGTGTGTGTATATATATATATATATATATATATATATATATATATATATTGCATGTAGCATGTATCATGACATGAAGTAAAATAACAGATGTATTTAACTGACTTTCATTTAGTAAAAGGCAGTGGTAGAGTATAACATTTTGTTTATATCATACTGGTTTGTGCACCTTCTTGATTAGTAGAACCAGTTTTGACAGAATGGCCCTTCTATGTGACACCACTAGCAGTGCGTAAATGTTGCCATCACGTATTAACGAGTGTAATAGCCTTTTAATGTTTGGCATCTGGATCTCATGCACATTGTTGCTGGTGTCTGCACATGTATAGATATAGAAAGACAGAAAGAGACGGAGCAATACATTGCATATTCTATCAGTCATTCCACTTTCCTGCATGGAGTCTGAAAATGTTTCCTGACGTCAGTAACATGTAATAATAGCAGATACTTATTACAAATGTCACACCATTTAGTTTGATAGTGCAGTGGCACTTCTCACATCTGGCATGGTACAGGGTAATATCAGCACACCATAGGATTTTCCTCATCCATCAATTGTCATGGTTGGGAGTGATTCATACATTTTTCAGCTTATTCTGCCCTTGAGGCACAGGAGTGATTCCCCTATTTTGCAAAGAAAAAGACTTAGTACTGTTGGTGGGAGCTGTGTAACATCACCACATCGCATAGCATAACATATTTGTCCTGCTTTGTTACTGTGCCCTGAATGCTAGTGACATAAGCTTCGTATTGGGGTGTATTCTTATCCATTTTTGTGTTCATTTGTCAAAGTTTGACTGCCGATGTTGCTCAGCAGTGTTGTATTGTGAGCACAGCATTTGGGCTGCAGGATTGTTCAGGCCCTTTTTTTTTTGCTTCTGTAGGCCACAGTAGGACTGCCATGAGTATTAATGTCTGCTGTAAGTTGTATGCCACAGTTCATTTGTGAACGGTAGTAGTAGGTGTGAGTTGCATTGAAATCCCTCTGCTGTAAAAGCAAACTGAATTTTCTTAACTTCCATTTAAAAGTATGTACAAAGTTTAAATGAAGTCTGCTTTATATAGTGCTCTGTTTTGATGGAGATATACTTCATGGAAGGACTATTAACTTGGGTAAATAAAAGACAAAGACATTTTATGATGGTCTGGATGATGTGAATTCATTACAGCACTCTGTGAAGTTCTACGTTGTTCATTCCCTTATTTTTTCAGTCATAAATTTTGATTAAGAATATAAACATATATATATATATATATATATATATATATATATATATATATATATATATAAGAAAATAAGCAGAGTAGTCATTGGATATATTGATAATTCAATGCACTTTACGAAGGCCCAAAACTCAGATTACTGTTAGTAGTATAGCGTATTGCAACAGTTCTAAGATTATAGCTGTAGGTCTATGACCCTAGATGATAGTGCTTTTCTTAGGATTATTGCCACTTACATGTGCAGTATGTTATTTTGTGAACCTGCAGAGGCATGTGAAAAATAAGGCAAAAGATGATTTATCCAAGTCTGTGCTATGATGTGTAAATTGGTACACATGGTGATTTATCCAAGTATGTGCTACATCACGTGTAAAATGGGGCAAAAGTTATTTATCCAAGTCACTGCTGCAGCATATCTAAAATGGGGCAAAAGTTGATTTATCCAAGTAATTGTTGTAGTATGTATAAAGTGGGGCAAAAGGTGGTTTATCCACGTCTGTGCTATGACACATGCAAAATGGAGCAAAAGGTAATTTATTCAAGTCATTGTTATTGTATGTGTAAAGTGGGCAAAGGGTGATTTATCTAAGTCTGTGCTATGTCATCTGTAAAATGGAGCAAAAGGTAGTTTTACAAGTCAGTGCTATGATGTATAAAATGGTGCCAAACAGGATTTACCCAAGTCTGTGCTACAACATGTGTAAAAGGGAAAAAGTTGATTTACCCAAGTCTGTGCTGTGGCATGCTAAAAGGGGGCAAAAGGTGATTTAATCCAATTCTTTGTACTTCTCTGCTTGTTCATTTGTACCATGGAATTGAGAAGCACACTAATGTAAACGAGTTAACCACAGAGTATCCACCACTGGGAAAGGAGGGTGTCTGCCGTGATACATTGCCTCATAGGGATGGACATGAGATTTTGGGGTGTTTTGATGTTGGGGACTAGTTTAGTGATATAGCTTCCCAAAGGAGGACCATCTGCATAGTGCCAGTCTTGAATACTCTGTATCTCACATGCCATTAGATGGAGGGGATAGTCACAATGTGTTGGTGTACTGTATCTAGTCCTCACCACCTGTGCATGATGCATCAAGCCTGTTGGCCTTGACCCCTTCTTCTTTGAATGGACAAGCCACCTGCTGATAGTTCAAATAAAAATGCCACTAGGTAATGCTATACAAGGGAGAACACATTAGTATGTGAAGGTGTATAAGTCTAGGGAACAACAGCTAAGGGTCAGAAAAATGCTATTTAAAGAGAAATTATTTTTTGGCATGGTCATTTGTATTCATGTCTATGAAGGTAATTTAGTACAGTGATATTCACCTACCTTGGTCTTGCTAGGCAATTAGTTCTAGTTCCCAACAGAGTGCTGTAACTTTAGGTGGTGTGGTTGCATTTACTGCAGTGATTAAAAAGCCATGTGTTGGAGTAATTGAAAATGGATCTGAAAAAGTAAAACTTTACTGCAGTGAACTTTGACAGAGCCAGGTTTTGCAGAATGGGTTCGGTTTCCACAATTTCTGCTTTCACATTTTTTTTTTCTAAACAATGTGTATTAGTAGACTATCAGCTTCTATATTGTCAGAAAAAGCAGGCACTTTTCCTTAAATGGTATTACACAGTTAGTGTACATAGGATTAAATCAGTATTATTAGTTCAGTTGCTAGCATGTGCAAGAATGTTAATTTTTTAAGCATAAAAAGCCAAGGTACTGATGTTAATTTCTAACTTTAACTTAGTGAAATCTAGCTTCTGGATACATCTTCCTCCATCAACTTCTTTAGAGATACGCTTATCTTAAAGATATTAAGTACAAACTTCATAAGAAACTGTATCTCTCTATATTTAATGCTTGGTTATATTCTGCCTTTGGGATTGACATTATTGTTTTTGACTTTTTAATCTAACTTCAGTCCCTCTGACATTAGAATATGAACCAAATATTTCAGACTTGTTACTCAGATTGTGCACTTTTTATTCAGTTTAATATTTTACTTTGTAATTCTGTTTAGTAACTGTGCTTATTTACTGCTCCTCTTCTTCTTCTGTCATACTGCCCACAAATAGATATTTGGTTGTATTTAAACAATACCTTCTAACCTTAAATTACTTGCACAACAGCTTTTTTAAAATACATATGGTGCTGATGAAATACTAAACAGTAGTCTTTGAAAACTCTGGTGCTGCGGTAGCATTGTCGCCTCACAGTATGACGTTGTCCTGTTCGATTCTCAGCTAGAGCGTCTTCTGTTTGGAGACATGCTTGAATGGGCGTACCTTCGTTGAAGGTTGTGCGTCAGAGCTGGCAACTCAGCACATAAAAATCTACTGCCAATCATTAGCAGACCGGAGTTTCGCTGTGGCGACCCCTAACTGGGAAAAGCCAAAAGACACAAAGTCTTTGAAAACTCTATTCTCATGATGTTGTATTAAATGAATACAACCTGGAACTTTCTTCATCTAGCTTGTCTGCTAGAATCCTTGGTTAACATCTAGTACTGAAAATAACCTATCAGGCATGGTTAAAACCACTTCTCAGATTTAGCAATGTGTGTTGCTCACTTTTAATCATTGTATCAGTTGTTACAGATGGATGCATATTCAAATTAGTTGTCCTTTTCCTGGTCACATTCCAGCTATTCATGGGCTTACTACTTGCAGCTAAATGGTCTTCTGTGTATTTGATTTTGAGTAAACTAGGAAACCTCTTCCGTTTTCAGTGCATATGTTCTATGTGTTGCTAGGCTCTTGGAATTAGTATTTTTTTTATTTACTGTCATTAGTTTACCAGGATAGTCCAACCGGGCACAGGTGCCCTTTTTCAGCAGAGGCTTGGGTAGAAAAACTTCCTGTTAGCACATTTAATGCAGTCAATATTTACAGTAATACATTTTGTAATTGAATTACAGTGTATATGTAGCATAGTAGTCAGTATAATAAAATTTGTATTGATATTCATAAACATAAATATACAGCATTTTAATGAGAATTTACAGGTAGAAGGGTGGTATATAAAATAAGTGGGAATAATTTAAGAAATATATTAGATTGAGATATTAGAAGGGATAAACAAGTTTGGGTTAAAAGACAAGCAGTGATGGAATAGAAGTATTGTTCTTCTAAATTAGTAGTTTAAGAGCTACAGTAAAGTGAATTATTAGGTGGTAAGGAGGTTAAGTGATTTAGTGCTTTAAAGGGAGGTATAAGGTAGTGAAGGATGTTAGGAGAAGCTATATCCCAGATAAGGAGCACGAGACAGAGGGGAAGTCTTTTAGTAATGGTTCAAAACGATGAAGAGGTGAGAATGACCTGATTAATATAGGAATTTTATTCCAAGTTCTAGCAACGTTACTGGAATAGAGACTGATCCCAGAAGCCCTTTGTGATTTGTAAATGGTAAGCAGTTATTTAACATTTGACCGAAGAGGACGGTTTGTTATGTAGAGTTGGAGTATGTAGTAATTATTGGGCAGGCAAATGAGATGTAGACTTTTGTGTGTTAAGATGAGCTGGATGTAAGATAGATGGTGAGGAAGTCTAAGCCATTTAATTGATTCTGGTACTAAACAGTACTGTCTCTCATAAGTTTTTTTTTTTTTGCAAACAAATCTATCAACATTGTGGTAGCATTGTGCAAGTTTAGAACTAAGTAAGGATTGCAGGTTGGTCATAACAGGGGCTTCATATAGGAGAAGAGGGTAAGAGGTAAGTGGTTGCCAAAGTTACCTTAGCATAGTCTGGAAATAATTTATTCTGTGAAGGGTACCCAGTTTATTTATTTATTTTTTATGCTGTTGTGGATATGTAAATCAAATTTAAGATTGTCTTTGGTTGTCATGCCAAGTAATTTTGTATACAAAGTAACTTCAGTCATGGTATTATTTAAGGAATAATTTTTAAAATTGTTTCTTTCATGGAATTGTTTTTTTTTTTTTTTTTTGGAAAAAGAGATCTGATTTTGGGGGGTCGGGATTTAATAGCAGGGGATTATCCTGTAGCCAACTTTCAACAGAATTAAAAGCTTTTTGAGTAATTCTGTGCAGATGTATGAGGTTATCTAAAGTGCATATAAGGGTATAATCATCACATATTGTATGAGGGAAGCTTGCTGAGAGGATTTATGTTGACTGTTAGTGAATATATTGAAGAGCAGAAGGAGAAAGGAGCCTTGTGGCACGCCAGTATTGACAGGAAGGAAGGAAGAAAAGGCAGAGAATCATTTAAAAGACTGATATTTTATCAGTTAAGTAGTTGTTAAACCATAGTAGTGTGGGTTGTGATAGCCCTAAGGAAGACAGTTGATGGAGGAGGTTTTGGTGAGAGACTAGATCAAAAGCTTTAGAGAGATCAAGGAAAACAGGGGAAATGAGTCTGCCATTGTGTCTGGCTTTAATAATATTTGTAAAGGTTAATAAGGCAGTGATAGTTCTACGGATGGGTAGTTCTATGGGCGGGTCTAAAACCATGCTGCAAGGGGGGTCAGGATCTTCTCTTGAAATATGTGTTCAAGTAGTTATTTATGAATGCAGTTCTCCAGAAGTTTTGACAAAGGAGATAATATGGCAGTAGGTCTGAAATTGGTTATATCAGATGACATCTTTCATTTATGAAAGGGGATGATGAAGAATTTATTTCCAAAGACAAGGAATGTATGATTCCTTCATAGATCTATTCATTAAAACAGACACAGGATATGATATGGAACTGGCAGCTAGCCTGAGATATTCTGGTGAGAGATTATCTGCTGAAGGAGAACAGTGTTTGCTGTGTGAGGAGGGGGCATGTCAGGATTGTTAGGTGGGAAAATCTTTACGAAGGGCTTTAATACTTTCTATAAAATGTGTTTTAAACTGAGCAGCTGTTTTATAGGGATTGTTATTTTGAGCAGGATTAGAAGTAGTGGTTGTTCTAGGATGGAGTATATTGTTATTAGAAGACCAGAATATTTTAGGGTTGGAAAACTGATTTAGTAAGGGGTTATGGTAGTAGATTTTGTTGTCTGCTTTAATCTGTCTTTTAGTATGGCTGTATAATTTATGTTGTGAGTATGGGGGAGCTCTATGTTTAAACTCTTCTTTCCAAGGCCTATCTCTTTCATGTATTAGTTGGCTGTTATGAGTGGATAACTAAGGAGTATGGTTATTATTTACTCATTTTGATCTAGCTGGAGCCAGACTATTCAGGGTTTTCTGGAAAAGTGTGTTAAAAATGTGAACAGCTTCGGTGAGTGAAATATATTTCAGGATATGCCAGTTAAAGGAACTTGGGATTTTATTATATGTATCAGGGTTAAAATTAGTGAGGTTATGTGAAGTTGTAAATTATTTGAGATGATGGGCACTAAGTTTTTTGCATATACAGGAAGGTGGTCACTGAGAGAATCAGAGAGAGTGCCACTGGAGACTTAGTGGGATCAGACACCAATATCCAATCAAGAACTGAACTGCAGTTTTTTGGATAGTTGTAAAGTGTGGAGGAGGAAATTAGTTGAGTCAAGCCAAATAAGTTAGGCTAGTTGCTGGGTATTTTGTGGAGATAAGCTGCCAGTTGAAATTAATGTCACCTAGATTACCTTTTCGTTAGATATTGTATGTGAGGTCCAGTTCAGGATGCTTTCCAGGGTTGTAGCATTATTGCTTGGGGGAATATAGAATATTTTATTATGTAACTGTTTGTAATTATTTAGTTTTAAGATAAGGAGTCTGGCACTATGTAGTTTAGGAATAGGTTTGTTACAGGGTAGGATTAGGATAGCCAGGGTATAGTAAATCTGCTCCACTCTAGTACTTTTTGAGTTCTATCAGCCTTGATGATATTATAACCAGGGAGTGAAATTTCAGAGTCAAGTATACAGGGTTTTAGCCATGTTTCAGTTATGGCAAGAATATCTGGTGTGTTGTAGGAGATCCAGGTGTGGAGTTATATTTTTATTGAAGATGCTGCAAGTATTTAAGCAAATAAATTTAAGCAGTTTGGGTGAGTTTTAAGGTAAAAACACTCAAGAACCAAATAAACTGAAAAAACACAAAGCTGGAACCACTAGGCTGAAAAATAAAATGTAGCAGTTACACAAGTGATGTCCAAAACATTTAATGGTGCTTCCTGGTACCTCAGCTCAAAAGTCTTCAAGGGGTACCAGGAAGCACCATTAAATTTTTGGACATCACTTGTGTGACTGCTATGTTTTATTTTTCAGCCTAGTGGTTTCAGCTTTGTGTTTTTTCAGTTTTGAGTTTTAAGGTAAGCAGGTTGGGTTTTGATGGTTTTGATGAGGGTGGCATGTTCATGCTTTGTAAGGAGATGGGTGGGCTGAGCAGGAAGGGGTATTTGGCTTGGGATGAGTTTTGGAGGCTATTGGGGAGTCAGGATTGAAGGAAGCACTGGGGTTGGGGAGCATATCACCATGGTAAGAGAGAAAAAGATGGATATGTTTGTTAAGCTTGTTTTGATTAAGCTTAAGCATGAATTTTATTTTGGTGTACAAGGTATGAGGATTTAGTAATTTAAATTTGAAGTAAAGACAGGGTGAGTCATTGTATATACCAGAAGTGATTAATGGTGAAGAGGGATGATTTGAATGATTAGAGGTACAACGTATAGTGGGAGAAATGTATGTAAGATTAAGTGATGTATGGTAAGGAAGAGTAAGGATGCAGAGATATTTTAGATAAGCATGGTATGTAGGTTTGTACAGAGCTTGGTCAGTGTAACAGGAGATAAAATACTGGAGGGAACAAATATAGTAGGGGTAGGAGTAGATAAATGAGTAGAGTGGATGGAGCATGTTGTGATTACTAGGGGTCAGTTAGTAACTATAAGGGAGGAAAGAAATTTGGAGAGCTTAAATGCAAAGTTATGATTTAGGAGTTTGTGTGTGTGTGTGTGTGTGTGTGTGTGTGTGTGTGTGTGTGTGTGTGTGTGTGTGTGTGTGTGTGTGTGTGTGTGTGTGTGTGTGTGTGTGTGTGTGTGTGTGTGTGTGTGTGTGTGTGTGTGTGTGTGTGTGTGTGTGTGTGTGTGTATGTCTGTGTGTGCGCGCTATTCTACATGGGATATGTCTATATTTATGTGTATGTTTTTGAGATGAGTGTGACGTAGGTGGAGATGGAGAATAGGTCCTTTAAATGTAATGCCTTGAGGGGTGACTGGGTAATTGGAGTGGGAAGGGCGTATAGCGGGAAACAGCTCCAACACCAAAACAGTGGAAGGTAATCAGTGCATGTATGCACACTTTACATAGGTGTAATAGTTATTGTCTACAGTTTGTTTGTGTCTTTCGGCTTTTTCCTGGTTAGGGGTCGCCACAGCGGAACTCTGGTCCGCTAATGATTGGCAGTAGAGTTTTATGTGCTGGCTTGCTGGGCCTAACGCACAACCTTCAACAAAGGAATGCCCATTCACGCATGTCATCACACAGAAGACGCTCTAACTGAGAATCGAATGGGCAACGTTTAACTGTGAGGCGACAACGCTACTGCAGCACCACCACCGCAGTTAGTATGTATAAAAATTGGAGTTGTGGTGGAAGAAACCTCATGTCTGCAGGTCCTTTCCTGAAAAACTTTGCTTTCCCACTAGCCTTTACCTCATTCAGAAACATCTTATAATTTTAGTTCTTTTTATGCAGTGACATTATTTATTTATTTATTTATTTACATTTGGTGACCGGGAGTGTCCGACTGGACGTAGGTCCATTTTCAGCGGAGGCCCGGGGAGAAAAGCTCCACAGTTAAAATAAACAGACAGTAGTTACATTGGATTACATAGCGATTAGCAATATAACATAGCAATTACTTACAACATATTTACAGATGAAGAACATAGTACATCAGTAGACAACTAGAATCTTTATCTGTGAAGTACATAACAGACATTAACAAATGTTACAATAAGATGTTCCTGCTGTATAATAAGTACTAGGCTTATGAGCATCTGAGCTTGCTATAATCAAGGTAGTTAGTGGAGTGGAAAGAAAGGTAGTGGTTGGATGGGGTGGGTGATTTTAGAGTGGGAGTTGCAAGGGCATAGCCAGCATGTTTTTAGGTGCGCTTTTAGTAAAGTTTTGAAGTGGGTGCATGATGGTGGGAGGGAGTTCCATAATTTGGCTATGTTGCAAGAGAATAGTGCTTCACCAGCAGAGTTATTGGCTTTAGTGATCTGCAAGTGATTTTTGTTGCTGGATCTTGTATGGCCTTCTGCAAAGACAAGGTGGCCCTTAAGGCCAGTGTTTCCCTCATGCCATGTAAACAAGGATGACCAGTGTCTAATCAAAATTGTTGGTGAACTGCATTACCCTTTTTTATGAGCATCATCTAAAACCTTTGAAGTACTGGTTTAGAAAACAATTGACAAGGGTAGCTTCCAAAACTCTAGCCTTCTTCAGGAGTGTCTCTATTCAAAATGTATACAAGGAGCATGGCAAGTGTTGCCACTGAAGGCCTGTAGAAATTATACGCTCGCTCACCTTATGCTAGTGGCCACCTTTGGGATTATTTTAATACTGTTTCACATATTACAATTCATACTGCAGCAGTGATTCTTACAATTAACATATTAAAACTGTGTGAGCATACTTACCATGACTGCAAGTGATCAAGCTAGACACTGCAACAGTAAACGCTGTCTCCCTCCATCCCCACACTGTGTCTGACTGTTTATTATCTTTTGAGGATAATTTCATCTGTCCATTTTGGGAGATGGCCTCTCCTGCTGTACACCAAGTTTATTCTGAGGATGGAACATTTTTTCCTGCTATGTGGCCATCAAAAGCACACTTGTTAGTGACCTCTAGACTTTGTTATCCAGTGTGGAAAAAAAGCCCATAAAGTACAAAAAGAAAACTGAAAATGGCATGAATACTTATCCCTTTTTTACTGCATGCCTTGCTGGTACTTATAGTGTAGGAAAGATGCTTGTGCACAGGGATGTCTGAAATATAAATGCCCCTTTTCAGGAGCAACCTGGGAACACTGGCTGCAACTGCTAGAGAAATGGAAGCTGAGGGAATCAAACCCCGGACTACAGGAAGAAGCTGTTTAAACAGCTCTTAGCTTTAATCTTCTGAACCATTATTGTGTGAATACATTCTGTATGATCTACAGTCTTCCTAGGAAAATAAGTCTTATGTATTTACATTGTATAGCAGTACAGATACAATGTGTCTACACATTCCTCACCCTGTATGTTTTATTCTCACACTATTCATTTTATATGCATGACAGAATAAGCAGTGGAAGTGTAAATTGTAGGTGGCCAGAATGCCAGAAGAACAAGACAGGACTCCGGGAAGCAAAAGCTGAAGCATAACTTGAATTATGGCACACAAAACATAAAGTAGTCAGCTTCCCAAGTTTTTATAGGAGTGCACGTCTTTTGGATTAGCTGTTAGTTTTTTTTTTTAAATAAATTTTCCTGAACTCATCAAACTTGTAACAAGAAACTAGAATATATAGCAACAGTAAGCGGATATACAATTAAATCCTAAAAAAAGCTAATTCGTCAGCTGTTGTCAAATCTCCTAAAGAAAACAAATTCAGTAGCTTTAAACAATTTTGTAGAGGCTAAAGACAATTTGCAATAATGAAAAACAATCTGTATGCAAGAGAAGCCTCACACAATAGGAAAACAATTAACTATGGTATCAGAAAATGAGAAATATGTCAATACAAAGGAATTAAGAAACACTTCCTCTGCAACCCTTAATCTACAACCAGTACCTAAAATATCTACTAGAAATGTGACCTTATGATGAAGAAATAAAGAACATTTGTCTTTCCGTGTAGCCTTTGGCATGTCCTGCAGATCTCTAGGATGTCCAAAAAGCAGACTCCAGAATAGGCAATAAAAAATGTTTATTATGAATGTAGTTTTTATTTATTTATTATTTATTTTACATTTGTTAACCGGGTTAGTCCAGCTGAGCATTAGCTCATTTTCAGTGGAGACCCGAGGAGAAAAGCTCCGCAATCAGTATTAACATTTTACATGAGTGCTTTTGTCCAAAAATCAGTAAAACTTAATCAGAACTGAGAGAAAAAATGTGAATAATTGTGATCCCTTTGATTTTCCAAAAGTGAGTAAGTGGTACATCGAGGGTGATTGCTTTGGCTATGTGTACACAGTTGGATTTTTAAGTATATTTATTAACAAAGTGAAGCTGGAAATTATAGAAGCCTGTTGTGGCCTATTCATAAGTTTGCTTTGTCAGAACTCAGAAAGATGAACATGTTTAAAACAGAAAACATGCACACTTATGTAATATCTGTACAAAGAAGCTGTTTTTAATGTGGGGGTCATAAAAATCATAAAACACAGGTTAACTTTGAGAGAAAAATAACATTGTAATCTCCTTGCTTCCTGTCCAGTTTTTAAGAGAAGCTTGCATATAGGGAACATAAATGTAGGAAGCATATTTACAAGTGGCCCTACAAGCATTATAAAAGTCTCATTGTCTTGTTCCGAGAGTAAGGAATTTGGAACTCAAGGTGCTCTTAAGATTTAAGACAGTGTCACGGGGAGTGTTCCTTATATGTCTTTATAGCTCTGTTATCTGAAAACCATATCCATGAGTGTGTAAAGCATGCTGAATTCGTTATGCTGTTGTTTCTTTTGCCTTTCCCTTTCAGATGAAAGGCAGTATCTGCAATTTTCTAATGTGAATCATGGTTAGTGAAATTGGTTGATTTGGGATATTTCGATCCATTTTTTTTTCTTTTGTAGGTCAATACCCTTCTTGTATTGATTTCTGGGAGGACTCATGTTACTCTGGTAAATCTCTGGAGGAAATACAAATCCAAAAATGCTCTGCACACTTTCATCTGCCTGTATTGATTGACAAGACAGCATCTGTATATTTGTGTAGTGCAAGCCTCACAGGAAACTTAAAAAAAGATTAAACTTCAGGCTTTCTAGTTTGCTGTTAGATGATCATTATTTGTCTTGTTACAGTTCTTTGGTTTCTGAGAATTACATGTCTCAGATATTTGAAAAAATAGTGAAACAGGGCATGTTACTGGTCTAACAAGGATCTTTTATAGTCCTTTTCAATTTAAAGTGTCACCGATCTTCATCCTATTCACCTGTTAAACATGTCATGTATGTCAGAAAACTGACCTGTTAACCAAAAGGCGCGGAATGTACACTAGTGACACTTTATTTTTATTCACTGTGTAGGCAGTAATTCACAGCAGAGAATATTGTCTGCCTACCATAAAATGATACAGTATGACTGAATGTTTCAGCTTCCCTGTATGCTGAAAGGAAGCAAATTGTGAAGAAATACTGATCTTGTATGAAATTAGAAACAGATAATGTATATATATTTTTGTGGCGAAACTGTTGCATTCTGTTGTTAAGATAGAGTGAATATATGTAGTCTCATTTAGAAGTTATGTATGATGTTTTTGACAGTAAGTACCTAGCCTGGAGTAATTTTTGAGCAGTAGGTACAGTGTTTCCGTGATAGTAAAATACTTTGTGTAAATTTAGTTAGATGGTTACCTTACTGAATTGGAATCGCTCATTTCAAACTGTAATGACTTGTCATGTTATGTAAAATTTGTGAGATGATTACAAAGTTGGCTGCCCTTTGAAGAAGTGATGTAAATACTGTGCCTCTGTGTTTGTGTCTGTCTATATATATATATATATAAAAATGGATCTACCTGACAACATCGACAGTTCATAACACCGACTATGACATCACCAACACCACATAATCGACAGTTCACAAACACAACATCTTATACACTCAACACATCATAACAACAACCAACAAACAAAACAAATCCTCTGTCCAAAAACCACACACACAACACAAGCACACCAAAATTCTAACAAACACTAAACCTTACATACACAACTATCTACAACCCTAACCAAAACCCTAACCCTAAGGTCCGTCACTATTGCACACTCACCTAACCCGCGCCCTAACCCTAACTCACTTAACCCGCCCCTAACCCAAAAAATATCACTACTGCACCCTTACCTAACCCGCGCCCTAACCCTAACTCACTTAACCCGCCCCTATCCCTACAGACCGTCAACATCGCACACTTACCTTACTCGCACCCTAACGTCCGTCACTACCGTATACTTACACATCCTTTCCCCATCTCAGTGTTCTCCGCGTCTGTGTTTTCATCCGTCGGTCTTCTGACTTGTCGATCTTCTGGCGTCATTGATTTCGTTGTCGGTCTTCTCATCTGTCGACGTTCTCAGGTAGACCCATAAAAATATATATATATATATATATATATATATATATATATATATATATATATATATATATATATATATATATATTACATTACACATGCAGACATTAAAGAAAATGCATGGTGGTATTCCTAGAACATTAAGAGTAATGAAGTGCAACATTATGAAACTCTAATTTAACTTCTTGCCACTACCACCGTGAAGCTAACCAAATAAAATGTTAGAGTAAACTTTCAGTTTCAATTTTTGTTTAGCTTAATGTAA
This sequence comes from Protopterus annectens, assembly GCF_019279795.1. Classification (NCBI taxonomy): domain Eukaryota; kingdom Metazoa; phylum Chordata; order Ceratodontiformes; family Protopteridae; genus Protopterus; species Protopterus annectens. The sequence goes on along the minus strand of NC_056735.1, from coordinate 1,490,749,414 downwards.
CATAAATAGCTACAAATGAGTGTTGTGTCTGAACCTCATTGCCAAAGGGTCTGAATGGTAGGTAGGTGTTTAAGTAATTACTTCAAGTATGAAGTGCAGGACTTGTTTTATCTAAAACTACAAAAATGATAACTACATGTGGTTTAAGTGCTGACACTTTTATTATTCTTCACAGTACATGAAATAATTTTATGACCAAAAAAGTGAATAGTATTGGTTTGAGAGTTAACCTCTTCCTTAGCATATGACAGTTGCTGAAGCGGTTCTACTGATTCTGCTACACTACATACATGCATGCATGTGAGGTAGGTTTTCTTTTGTGGTGTTGTCAGTGCATCATTGCCACAGGTATGCAATTACTTTTGCAGCTTTAAAAAGGCCAGTGCATGGACTATCTAATAATGCCAATGCATTTATATAAGACTAAACTTTAGAAGTATTTTGCTGAGATTGTATGTATTCATGTTTCTCTCTGCATTTGCTCAGCTGCTGCATAGAAAAAAAAAAACCTCATATTTCAACCCGCATGTTTCACCGGATTGTAATAGTCTTCATAAATAAAAGTGCAGACAAGTCCTGCATTGGCCACAAGTTAGGTTTCTCAGACATGGAGTGTCTGATCTATTTCATTGGGTTGGAGTCTCAAGCTTGTTTTAAAACTGTATTTAAACCAAACTTTTAGATAACACTTCTGTAATAGGATAAGTAATTAGTAAAGAATTTATGTCTAAGTGCAAATCACTGATAAAAGAACACCATGGTTTAGTTATCTTACTTTAATGTTGCATGTCCACATGTGTATAAGTGGAAAGAGAGGTCTGTTTCTGTAATACTGTTGAAAATTATTTTCACTGGAGATATGCAATGCCAGGTACACATCACTGTTGTTACTTGTTTGTGGTTTATTAAAAATTATATTTTTATTATTGAGTTCTTTCCTCTGCCTTGCAAAACGTTTCTCTCTTTGACAAAGTCTAGAACCCGTGGTATTGCACTTATTTCCCTTTTGATTTCTCCAAATCTTTTGGGTTTCTAATACCATGATGAGAATGGACCCCATTCCTAAGTCAAAGTATGATTAAAGTTCATGAAATTAGTATTGTTTCAATCTTTGATGTCAGCCAGAAGTGCTCTTTGCAGCACCCACAGTGTGCCCAGTAATGACTCCTGCAATTTGTGCAGGGTTACATGTATTGGTAACACATCTAAATATGATTGTCGAGTCTTTTTATAAGACCCATTGCTTCTACTACTATTTGAACTGCCTGGGTATCTTTCTTCCACATTGCTGTCGTTTCTGCCTGGAGATCCTAATATTTTATGACTTTGTGTGTCTCTGTACGCAAGAGACTGTAGTCACTGGGTGTGGTGATTTCAATGATCAATGCTACTTTTGTCTTCTTTTCATGGACCACTATATCCAGTTTTCTAGCATCTATCTTCTGAACTGTTGGTAATGGGTGATCCCATGTGATGTAAACTTCATAATTTTCTATGATGCTTTGTGGCTCATGTTTCCAGTGTTTTTCAGCCACTTCAGTACCATAATGTTTGCACAATCCCCAGTGCAATAGTCTTCCCACATTATTATGCCTTTCAGTATACAGTCCTTCTGCCATTAGTATGTCACAACCAGCAACGAGGTATGCGACTGTTTCCAGTTTCGTTTTACAAAGTCTACATTTGTCTTTCTCCTACATGATCAATGGACTTTGTAAACCAGCATGCATGTAGCCCATCTCTTGGGCTGCCAATATTAACCTTTCATCTCTTGGTTTGAATTCATCTCTCCTTAATCATTCTTACATTTGTTCCTGATCGAGATGAGGTTCTTCCAGAAGTTTTCTATACTTACAGCTACATTTATGCATTTTCCACATTTCTTGCCTTCTTATCTGGTCCTTCACGTTGTATTCTTTCTTTAGTTTTTTGGCACATTCAGTTGCTGCCTGATTTTTATCCACTTCTAGTTTGATTTCCATCCCTGCTTTACGCAGATATGCTTCTGCTAGATTAAGCAGAGAAGTCATCTGAGATTTATTCTCCTCCTGTTTCAAAACTTTCACTATGTTTGGGGCTTGTGAGGTCAGCAGATATGTGTGGAGTCCCACGATTACAGATCTATACATTAAATCAGTTTCAGGGAGGCCCATCCCTCCTTCGGAACAGGGAATATATAATCTTGGTAAGCACTGATTTTTATAAATCATTTGGTGATCATGAAGCATCCTTCTTGTTTTCTTATATGATCCAGCCATCACATTTTGGGCCCAGTCAGTTACTCCAGAACTATAAGTTTGGACAGGAAGAGCAAATTGGTTTAGAGCTTGGATTTTGTTCTTGGATGTCAACACTGATTTCAGGATTAATTTAAGCATTCTAAAGTATTCCTTACTAAGTTTTATTTGCATTTGTTCATGTTGTATTGTTGATCCTTCATCAATTCCCAAATATTTATACACTCCCTCTTGCTCAAGTTCTTTTATATCACATTCTTGTCCCAAACTGATGTTTTCCTGCTTTAAGGGTTGCCTTTGCACATTTATTAAGACCAAATGACATTCTTATGTCATCTGAAAAAGTGTTGACAACTTGCAGTTGTGCTTTCAGTTTCTCATCTGATGAGCTATACAGTTTTAAATCATCAACAAAGAGAAGATAAGAAGTCTTTACACTTTGTTGTTTTCTAGGAGCCAAGTTATAGCCATGGCCTAAACGTTTAAGTAGACAGTTTAATGGGTTAAGGGCAAGACAGAATAACAGTGGTGACAGAGTCACCCTGGAGTATCCCCCTGTGAATTTTTATGCCTGGGTAATAATATGTCCTTTATCATGGCTTAATTGCAAAGTGGTCTGCCACTGTTTTGTGGTCACTGTAATGTATTTGATCAGTGTAGAGTGTATCTTGTACATTTTTAAGCACTCTTTTATCCATGAATGTGGGATACTATCAAATGCTTTTTTTGTAGTCAGTCCATGCCATACTAGTTTCTTCCCCTTTTTACAGTTCTCTACCATGACTTTATTTAACAACAAATGATCCATTGTCCCATATGACTTTCTTTTATTGCTCTTTTGTTCTACTGCCATAATTGAGTTTTCTTCTAAATGACTATAAACTCTGTCAGCATCAGTTCCCATGTATAGTTTATACATCGTCAGAAGGCAAGTTATTGGTCTATAATTTTTAGGGTAGCTTGCAGGTTTACTCTTAAGCAGGAGTATTGTTTTTCCTGTTGATAGCCAGGTTGGTGTCTGTTCAGGATGTGCATATAAATAGTTCTTACTCTTGGCTTAATCTTTGTGCAAAGATGTTAATACTTTTAACTAAAAGTTAGGTACTCCATCTCGGCCTGGGGTTTTCCAATTACAGGCTTTTCTTAGCTTTGTTTCAATCTCTCTGGCTGTTACTTCATCCCATTTCATATCCTGTACCTTAAAACTTTTTATTCTTTCTTTTACTTCTTCTATCCATTTAGTCTGTTTATGTTCCACAGGATCTTCATAGGTACTTTCCAGAATGTATCTATTTCTTCTTTTTTTTTGGCAGTCTTTCAATTCCTTTTACCTTGTTTCCCAGTTCTCTATAAAACTTTTTTTGGGTCTTCAGTAAATTGCTTATTTTGTACTTTTCCTATATATTTATCTGCATACCTTCTAAGGTTTTCCGCCGTGCTGAGATTTTTTAGTTTGTTATTTGTGATAGTGCATGATAGATCATGGTCTCTTCTAATAATGCACATTGCTTTTATCACATCTATCTTTCTTAGTATTTTTGTTGATCTGTTCCTTCTTCTATATTCTTATAACAGTGACACTTCTTGCCTTAATTGCTTTATAGTTTTCTCTATTCATTACTTCTATGAAGGTATTTGATTTTTCCCCTCACTACCCTGTGTTCTTGTGGTAGAACTTTATCAGTTATTAATTAAGCTGCACTATATCCTGTTTACTTCTGTTATATCACAAGGATCTCTATGGAGAGTCCTAATTACTGTGTTCATTTGATTTATCAAACTTCTAACTTTTTGGATTTTATTGACCTTCTGCAGTCTATTTCTTTCATTGATCTTAATATGTCTATTAAATCAAGCAACTCTTCTCTTAACTTATTTTCTTCTAAACTGAGGGCACATTTTTTGTTCTCCATTTCATGCGAACATTCTATAGTAAGTTCTATAGCATCTTCCCATGGCACATTCTCTTCAATTTCATCCTGTGCCATCCTTTGCTCTGTCATGTGGGAACTCACTGGCCCATCACTCCTCAACATTGACTGCATCATAGTTTCCACAGATTACTGTTCCTTCCCTTGCTATCTAGCTTCAAGTGAATATTTATACTGGTTTCCTGTGGAAGACTCCAAAATATCTTCATGTGGTACCTGAGCAATTGCTTCCTGTTTCACTGGTTTCCCCTCAACTTAGACATCCATTGCTCTATCCTGTACTTTCTGAATTAGATGTTCTACACTGAATCCTTCACTTTGCAGGTACTCCACAACCTCAGTATTTTCACTGTTTTCCTTAGTACTACTTGTCTGCTTTTTAGGTCTGATGTAGGATGTAGGACCTTCTCCTAGGTGCCTTACTTTATTTGTTGTGGACGTTACACTCACTTCAGCTGTGTTCTCCTTTCCCGTGGTTTTGCTTGTCAGATGTATTGTTTTTTGCATTTTTGCAGAAATTTTAAACTGTCCTGTTTCTGAGACTTGCTTGAATCTTATCACGTCATCTCATCCATTCTCTTGTATATTAACACTGTTGTGCAGGCTTGTGACATAACAAACCTACAGACTTTTATTTCCCATCCTTCTGCAGTGTGACTTGTACAGATACTGAAAAAGATTGTCACTAGTATTGACCCTGGGGCATCCCCTCTTTTTTCATCTGAGCCAGCTCCATATAATATGATCCTTTGTCAGTGTTGGACGCTTTTTTTCTCTTATGATGTTAACCTTGGACGCCAAGTAAGTCTTTCTAATCTGTTTGCTGTAACTTATTATGGTGTGCCATGTTTAAGTGTCTTGTTAAAATCAAAGTAGCCAAAAAACAAGGAAGACGAGGTCCAGCCGACAGAAGTTTATTCACAACATACAATACACCATACCATTGACCTAGGTTTCGTCCGAATACTCAGACTTCTTCAGAATGCCACAATACTGTTACAAACCACTTAAATAGACAGTACAATCAATCAATGAATTAATTAACAATTCAATTAAGATTGCATTGTTTAAATAGAAATCTCATATCTATAAATTAAATAAATTTAAATAAAAAAATGTGTAATATAATTTAAATAAAAATATATATGTATATAAATATATATATATATATATATATGTATACACGTATATCATTTATCTTTTGAAACATAATTGTTATTAAAAGTGCAAAACTTCACATAAAAATAAATCTATGTATAAATACTTAAACCTAAATAATATTATTTAATACCTATAATGTTCCTTAACTTGAGTATAGGCTTGACAGTACTATACTCGTTTAATCCAGGATAATTGTGTGCATTTAATCTAAGCTGCCATTTTAATTCACAAATATCCAAATGTGTATTCGTGATCCTACCTTGTTGATCTACCTTTATCTGTTTCAGTATACAGAATTTAAAACTGGTCACAATGCAATTCATTTTTTCATTTTCATATTTATAATATAAATAATATATACTGCAAGGTAGTTAAATGTTTGATAGTATTGGTCATGTTTTAAGTGTCTTAATTGAATCTTAATTGAATTGTTAATTAATTCATTGATTGATTGTACTGTCTATTTAAGTGGTTTGTAACAGTATTGTGGCATTCTGAAGAAGTCTGAGTATTCGGACGAAACCTAGGTCAATGGTATGGTGTATTGTATGTTGTGAATAAACTTCTGTCGGCTGGACCTCGTCTTCCTTGTTTTTTGGTCACATTGGTTGTGCACGCACTATTTTTGGTTACATTGTTTGTCTTCATGGAGAGCGAGGGTTCCCCGGCTGACGTTGGTTGTTTATTGTAGTGGATCAATGAACAATTACAAGAGCATTCGGCTCTAATTAAAACATTAATGGACAGAGAACCTACAGCATCTGTTACTCCGTTTTTGGGGAGTTTGGGGTTGCCACTTACCCAAGCTACTCCTAATCCATCGACTGTAGTTGGACTTGATTCCAGCAACACAGCTGGTATACTTAAAGGGCAACTACCTAATATGCATTCTAATGCTGTGGACAATCAGCCTAATGCCTTTAACAGTGAGCATTGGAAAGCTAATCTTTTTACCTTTGATGGTGACTGTAATGTTGGGAACCTGACGGAAAATAAACAAGGTAAATCTATGAATGAATCATTAAAAATGTTTGAAACCAGATTATTCAAGCTTAAAAGAACACAGCTTGAAAACAGTTACCTGAATAAAAACATAGAGCTTGGGATGGTGCCGAAAGGTTTACGTGTATGGAGATACCCGAATAGGTGTGATGGTAATGACAACATGATTAAAGAGCTGCACAAACTGTTTAATAAAACTGGTTTGAACATAATGGAGATTATGATTAAATACAATAAGGTTAAAATTGAAGCCTTGCTAGATGAACTTGAGTCCATCAACGAGAACATCAGCAAGGATCTCTTATTTGACCAATATTACACAAATTATATTAATATTGTGCACGATGTAGAACACGGTTGTGATGTTATCTATAATAAGAAACTAAAGAAGATACAAAGGGACACTAAGATTATCAAACCGGGTGTGTATATCCGAAGTCCAAGAAATTGTCTAGTCGGCATGGTAACACCAATAGGGATGTACGTATTCACAATAACATGGAAATGGATGATGCCATTTCGCCCACGGAGCACGAAGGTTATAATAATTTTAACTATGGTAGCAGGAGCCCTTTAGAGGAGGGTGTGAGGTGTTCGGAGAGGATCCGGAACAGAGACCACCTACACGAGGGAGACGAAATTGCTCGGATGGGGGCACGCCCAAAGGGGTTTCATGGCACCAGCAGTGTTCAGAGAGGCGGTTGGAGACCGGAAAAGTAGGTAGAGGTTCTTCACGGGACTGTTTAGTAAGTGATGATTTAACTTTTTCCATCGATAAGTGCCCAAAATTAACTGAGATTACAGAATGTACTTTTGGTCGGATAAAAACTGGAACAGGTACTCAATCTGATGTACTATTGTGTAGTACATCATCGCATTTCAGTTTTTAAAGATTTGATGCACACTGACTATTCTTCTGTCTCAAATTCCTTCACTAACAATGAAATGAGTACACCTGAGGGGACATTTGAGCAATTGGAAAACTGTATTAGGGAAGTTTGTGTTTGCGATGGTGAGCATCATTTTAGCCTGGATGTTTCTGCTAATACAGGGGTTAATTGTGAAGAAAATGTTTATGCTCCAACATATACAGGTGAAGTGACTAACGATAATACATTGCTTAATTTAAGTATATATAATTTTTTAGAGGAAGACGTTGGTATGGCACCAAATACTTGTATCGGTGTTTCTATGACGATGCATTCACCACCTTGTTATTCCATAGATAGGGATGATGTTGTATATGGAACTGGTAGTGGTGTGATAACTAAAACATTAGGACACAATTTTAACAAACAGGAAAGTAGTGACGTGCCATTTGTAGGTTTTGACATGCATACTGACGAGGAAATGAATGTGGATGGTATGCAACACATCAGTGTTAGCAATATGTTTGGTTATGGTGTTTTAAATTGTGATACGGCAGGTTCTTTTAGTCATGTGGTTTTGAGCAGCCCCACTGTTACAGCAAACAGTATGGGGGATTTTAAATTATATAACTATTCTAGTGTTATTTTAGGTGCTGAATATGTTAATTTCTTTTCGAAGGGATTTAATTTTGTTCCTTGTAGGAGGGGAAACCTTGTTGATTCACTTATTGATTTGAAATTATTTACGAGAAAAATGAATCTTAAGGTTCTGTTTGAGCACACTGATAATTGTAATAACATGGGCAACAATCAGAAGTTGGCTAAACCTAGCGTTTTTAACCCTCCTTTGAATTCTATGGTGGCCATGTTTGAAAAATTGTGTGAATTCGATATAAGGCAGTATTTTAAAAGGCAAAAGCAAAAAACATACTGTAACATGACATACTGTAACATGACAGAGGATGAGTATTTATTAATGGAAAATTTGAGTCAAATGGGGAATATTCATATTATGAAGCCCGATAAGGGTAATGGCGTGGTGATCGTAGACAATTGTGACTACATTAGTCTTATGATGTCAATGCTTTTGGAGGATACTTACACTGAAGTAAGTATAAATGAGATTAATATAGCATATAGAACTATTGATCTCTGTTTGGAGGACATGTTATATCAGGGTGAGGTATCTGAAATTGAGTATAAATATATGGTAAATGCTTATCCTGTGGTTAGTGGTATTTTCGGTATACCCAAAATACACAAAGGATTGAACAATGTGCAGTTCAGACCTATTGTTGATGGTAAAAGAAGCAAAGTATGTTTCATAAGTCAATTTTTGGATCACCACTTAAAAACGGGTATAAGTAGTTTTCCCCATATCACTAAGGACTCTTGGAATTTTTTGGAAAGATTGAAGGCATTTAAGTTTAAAGATGATTATTGTTTCCTAACCATAGATGTATGTAATTTATTTACTGTCATACCGCACGAGACAGGTTTAATGTGGTTGGAGGAACAATTGTTGGAAACTGGTATGTATGAGCAGGATAGAATTAATGTTCTTGTCAAACTAATGGAAGTCATATTGAAAAATAATTATTTATTTTTTGAAGGACATTACTTTAAACAACAAACTGGGGTGGCAATGGGGGCTGCTTGTGCCCCTATTTATGCCAATTTTATTATGGCATATTGGGAGGAACATTATATTTTCACCAGTGAGTTTTACAAGCACATTAGAATGTATTTGTGCTTTTTGGATGACATTTTCATCATTTGGGAAGGTGATGTGAATATATTAGAAGCCTTTATTAAATACATCAACAGTACAGTATGGTTTTTGAGATTCACACATGAGATAAACTTTGAGACCACCACTTATTTGGACGTTAGGTTAACTTATGATAGGGTAAGTGGTTTAATCAAATCCAATATATACAGAAAACCAACCTTTTCGAATTCCTATCTTCATTATAACAGTTGGCACCCTAGTCATCAGAAAAAGGCCATTGTTGAAGGGCCAAATGGTTAGGGCTGCCAGGATGGTTAGTGACGATAGGGAATTTGTGGATGAGTTAAATTTTATGATTTCATTATTTTTGAACAGAGGGTATCCTGAAAAATTATGTTTGGATTTGTTTCAGGAAATAACACATAAAAGGGAAATAGGTGTGTTCCAAGCTATCTTAAAATCTGACAACAATTTGAATAATCCTGTAGGTAATTTTTTGGTAAGGTCAACCTTTCTGGCAAAGTCATCCTTATTGTTTATTTCAACATATAATGGTGATTCTGATGAGATTAGGAAAATAGTCAACAGGAATTGGGGTATTTTGAAGTTGGATAAGGATTTGGCCCCCCAATTTGAAAGTAAATTGAGTTATGTTTATAAGAAAGATTTATCATTTAAAGATATGTTTGAAATGAATGTATGGGGAAGGGGGCTCACATGTAATAGACCAATAGGCAATTTTAAATGTGTTAGGTGTTCCACGTGTCCCTACATTTTTCCTACTGGTAACAGCCTCGTGATCAATCATTGTTATATTCCTGTATTGGGTCACTTTGATTGTTACACCAAAAATGTGGTTTATCTTGCTTTATGTCAAGAATGTAACGCCTTTTATGTAGGCAAAACAAGTAGGCATTTTAGGGAAAGGATAAGGGAGCACCTGTTGGATGTTAGACACCTTAAAACCACCAATGCTCTTGCCAGGCATTTGGTTGACCATTCTGACCACAGTTTTAAATTCTGTATACTGAAACAGATAAAGGTAGATCAACAAGGTAGGATCACGGATACACATTTGGATATTTGTGAATTAAAATGGCAGCTTAGATTAAATGCACACAATTATCCTGGATTAAATGAGTATAGTACTGTCAAGCCTATACTCAAGTTAAGGAACATTACAGGTATTAAATAATATTATTTAGGTTTAAGTATTTATACATAGATTTATTTTTATGTGAAGTTTTGCACTTTTAATAACAATTATGTTTCAAAATATAAATGATATATGTGTATACATATATATATATATATATATATATATATATATATATATATATGCATATATATTTTTATTTAAATTATATTACACATTTTTTTTATTTAAATTTATTTAATTTATAGATATGAGATTTCTATTTAAACAATGCAATTCATTTTTTCATTTTCATATTTATAATATAAATAATATATATTGCAAGGTAGTTAAATGTTTGATAGTACTGGTCATGTTTTAAGTGTTTTAATTGAATCTTAATTGAATTGTTAATTAATTCATTGATTGATTGTACTGTCTATTTAAGTGGTTTGTAACAGTATTGTGGCATTCTGAAGAAGTCTGAGTATTCGGACGAAACCTAGGTCAATGGTATGGTGTATTGTACGTCGTGAATAAACTTCTGTCGGCTGGACCTCGTCTTCCTTGTTTTTTGGTCACATTGGTTGTGCACGCACTATTTTTGGTTACATTTAAAATCTAAGTAGGCCATGCCAGCCACCCATTTCTGGTTTAATGTCCTGGTTATCTGGAGATGTGTCAGTCACACATGTAATCAATGTAAACATGTCGAGACAGGAATTAAATTTAGAGTTGGGGTAGAGTTTATTCTACAAAGAATAAATTCAACTGTAACTCTAAATCTATGATCTATTTAGCAGTATGCCAGTGCTGTTCAGCATTCTATGTTGGCAAAACCGATCATAGGTTTATAGAGCGAGTGTATGAACATATGTACAACATTAGTAGAAACAAGACTGACAATGCATTAGCAAGATATTGCAGAGAATTTCCAAATCACAAATTTAAATTCCGAGTAATAGACCAAGTGAAGACGGGGACAATGCATTAGCAAGACATTGTGGAGAATTTCCAAATCACAAATTTAAATTCCGAGTAATAAACCAAGTGAATTCAGACAGTAGAGGAGGACCTACTGCTCTACTACTTGAAAGGATAGAGTTACTGTGGCAAATTAGACTAAACTCTTGCTAATACCCGGGTCTGAACAAAACCTGTTGTATAGCTTGTATTTTAAAACTTAAAAGTCTGTTAAGGTAAATGGCTCATATCCAGACAAAAACCTTGTGTAAATGTTTAATATATATATATATATATATATATATATATATATATATATATATATATATATATATATATATATATATATTTGTACTTGAAAAATATATACACTTATTTTTTATTTGTATTTGCTGGGAGAGTAGCTTAGATATTGCATTTTCTTATATGATCACTCTAAGTAGACTGTGTTATTAGGTATTCGAGGAACTTCAGTATCTTTTGTACTTTTCGTATGTTTTGTATTTGACCTTTTTAGCTTCAGAATTGTTTAATGTTAATTTAATAGATGTTGATTGAAATGAGTCACATGGTCTTTATCTACATAACAGCTGTACTGGAGAATTTTATCTGAAGAAGTTTGGTTGCCCAACTAAACGAAAAGCGCTGTATGTGAACGTTTCTCCTTGGTTTTATTAAAGTTTTGAGTGAGTAGAAAGCAGATGGCTCTTTTTGTTTTGTGTTTAAGACTTAACAAGATACTCAATGCTAGGGGACTAAACTTGAAACTCCAAACCCTAAAAACTCTACTCACTCTGGAGAATGTAGGCATCTGTGGTGTTACCAAGACTTGGTTAAGGCTGTAGAATGCACTCCAGCAGTAGAAGGCTAGACTGCCTTCCACACATTTAGACCAACAGCAGTACAGACAGTGGCTAAAGGTGGAGCTATCTCAGTCTGCATTAACAGTAAATACAATTCCAGGTTGGTTAAACAGGATGATGTCCTGCAGTTCATCCAAGTACAAGTCTCCATATACAAGGTTCCTTACCATGTCCTGGCCAGCTACAGATCACCCTCTATGACCCACATAGCTCACAACACTTTCCTCGACCTACTAGAGGCACTCACCATCCGACCAAATACCCTGTTCATGGGAGAACTATCCCTCTGTAGAATGGGAAATGTACACTCCCTGTAACTCACAGCTGCAATGTATCCTGGACTTTATCAACACAAACATCCTTGATCAGATAGTGCACACTTCAGCCAGAGAATCAAACATATTTGACCAAATACTCACCATTCACCAACAAGGGAGGTTGTTAAACTACTGTGCCATGTCTTAATTTGTGAGGTCAGACCACAAAGCTGTCTGCCTTGAAGTAAAAATCAACCCAGCTGAACCCATAACAACTATTATAAAGCAAATTACATTCTAGTAAGCAAACGTTTGTCAAAATTCACAGCTCCCCAAACCCCAATAACATAGATGTCTATGGAGAATTATTTACAGAAACCCTGTACAAACATGTAAATGGCTGCATTGAAGATGTCATGCCTACCGGAAGTAAACCCAGATCGTCATCTCCTTTTGGCTTATCCCAGTTGGGGGTTGCCACAGCGGATTACTGGTCTGCTCATGATTGGCAGTGGAGTTTTACGGTGTCGAGTTGCCAGCCCGGCACCCAACCTTCCACAGAAGGCGCACACACACACTCTCACCTAGGACCAATTTAGAGTGTCCAATCCACCTACAGCATGTCTTTGGGATGTGATCCAGAGGAAACTCACGTGACCACAAGGAGGACATGCAGACTCCGCACAGAAGGCATTCCAGCCGAGAATCGAACCAGAGAACCTGTTGCTTTGAGGCGGCAATGTTAACCGCTGCACCACCGTGGCCAGCCACCAGTAGTAAGCCCAGATCTAACACCAAAAAGAAGCTCTTACCTTAACAGGGTGTATGACAAAAAAAAGTCATGGCCAAAATCAGAAAGAAAAAAAAAAATCAGAAAGAGCAACTCTCAGGCAGGAGCTCTGTGGTTCAATTAAGTAAGAAACTAAGAAGTCTAATAAAGCCCAACAAGGCCAAGTACAAGGTCGGGATAGCCTCCCAGGCTGAGGATAATTGCAAGGCCTTCTTCAGCTGTGTCAGGGACCTTAAAGGTAACACTCAACAGTACTGACCAGAGTAACAGACTAAATTGTCTGGTTGATAAATTTAGCTCGAACTTTAACACCCACTCCCCCCCACGAAATCCCTTCTAGCATATCCCCCCAATTATTAACAGAGGGAAGGTTCTGGTCTTGCCCACTAAGGCCAAAAACAGAACTTCAGTGGGCCCTAACAATATCCCTGGTTGCCTCCCAAATAGCCTAAAACATGACCTAGCAGGGCCACTTGAGGCACTCTTCAACTACAGCCTAAAAACAGGTTGCTTGTCAGGTGAATGGAGGGCCACAGTGGGCATCCATCTTCATAATGGTTGACTGTCAAGTGACCTTACGAAGTACAGACCCATAAGTCTAACAAGTCTAATGTGCAAAGCCATAGAATAAATTATCATGGACAAATTGTCATAGAACCCAAGAAGTCAGGATCAGTGAGACCTCCTCTACCAGGAGACTGGTCACCATTGGAGTATCCCAGGGTTCTCTGTTGGGCCCGCTCCTGTTTGGCTTCTGCCTTTGGCTCACCAAGTTCACAGATGACTGTAAATTGGGAGCTATCATAGATTTCCCCCCCATGACACCAACATCCTACCGAGTGGGTCTAACACAAACAGATGACTGGTGTCAAAGCCATGAATTAAAACTTAATGCAAAAAAATGCATTATAGTGTCCTTAGGGAAATCGGGTCTATATTAGAAGACCAACTGTTTAGGTGATCGAACACCTAAACATCGATCTTCTAATATCGAACTGCACAATGTCGAATGTCCCAGGGAAACACATCCCTCGGCCACAACACAAAAATCATTACTTTAAATCTAAAGTGGGAGGCTTTGCCCCCCCACATCACTGACGTGGGGGGCTGTGCCCCCACACACCCCTAACTAAATATACCATCTCCGAGATCACTTAACAGTAGGGAAATAGCAAACTCCAGCGAACGGCCAAGGGAAATCTTTTCCTGTGTTAAATCGGCCATTCACAGTTTTTTGTTTTCGATATTAGAAGATCGATGTTTAGGTGTTCGATCACCTAAACATTCGTTCTTCTAATATAGACCCAGGAAAATCATCTATCCAAGCTAAGTAATCCATTGATAAAACACTCCTAATAGTTGACCCAATAGGTAGGGCTCTGGTGACGTATGTAAACAGTAATCTGGCCCTCAACCAACACATAGCCAAGATAGTAAGAAAATCATTCTATGTTTCCCATCTCATAAGTAAGGGTATGGCATCCAGATTCAAAGAAGTTATACTGTCACTCTACTCAGTCCTTATCAGATATAACAGAGTACAGTGCCACCTTTGGCATGTTCCTAATCATGCACTTGCAACAGTTGGAATGCCCTCATAGATTCCTCACCAGGAGAATGCAGGGTATGAATATCCTGTCCTACACGGATCGCCTTAAGGCCCTATCTCTGTACTCCATCTCCTGTAGGTTATTGAGAGGTGATCTATGCCTAGCATATAAGGCATCCTTGGATCCTACTCTGATAGATCTCTTTCATATCTGCAAAACAAACACCAGAAACACTAGATCTAAGGACCTGAACTCTGCCTGTGACATAAATAGAACATGCTGGAGAGACCAATATGTGTCTCAAATGATTCCCATATGATGGAATATGTCCCCCATCTACATGAAGCAGACTTCATCCCTGACCCTATTCAGATGAAACCTAAGTCATTGGAATTGAAATCGCAAATTCACCCCCAGTCTGGCCCCAGTGACTCTGATGGGCAGAGATCGACAGTAAGTAAATTAATCCCCAAGTAACATTCCCCTGTGCATAACCCTTAGCTACCTCCTTAGTATCACACCCCACCATACAGGTGTCCAAAGAACTCTGAGACAAAACTGGGCTGGGTTGCATGGGTAGGCCTGTAAAGACCCTGGTGGTCATTAGTCTAGTATATATGAACTGATTTATAAGTCAATAGCCCCAATTCCAAAAGCATTGCTCTAAGTGTAAATGAGTTACAGTGAGAGCAGGTCTTTTGGAATCTGTCATAGATAGGCCTTGCACTAAAGTTAGTCTTGTAAACTGAGAGAAACTCTTTTGTAATCCAGCCCAGTGTCCGATCTGGTTCAGTTTGTAATCCTGTACCTGGTCCATGTACACCTAGGAAGGCTAAGGCTCATAGATAAAAAGTGACAGATGCACAGGTCCTTCCAAGATCAAGGAATAAGATTCTCTTTGCAATCAGAATTATGTCAATCATTAACTTCCCAAATATATGAAAAGTAAAAAATGTTGACATGGAATTACTGCAGACTAACTTCTTGAAGACCAGTAGGCTGTAACCTTGCCAGCCAAACCTGTGAATCTATGGAAAAGTACGTCCAAGCTTTTTGCATTTATGTATATCACATTTAAGCATGTACCTACGTACATTTCACATAGGTATTGAATATCTGGTTTGGGTGAATGCTGCTTAAATACACTTGCAAAATGGTTACATTTTTATATTGTTCTGTTCAGTCAATGGGTGTTTAGAATTGTCATGGTTTTATTTTTAAAAACACTCGTGCTCGCACATACACACACACACACACGCGCGCACACACACACACACACACACACACACACACACACACACACACACACACACACACAAAACCACTTCTCCTTTCGGCTTTTCCTGTTAGGGGTCACCACAGCAGAACAACTATCCGCAGAACAATTGGAAGTGGAGGTTTACTGTGTCGAGTTGCCAGCCAGGTGCCCAACCTTCCACAGAAGGCACACACACCCACACACATGCACACCTAGGGCCAGTTTTGAGTGTCCAATCCACCTGCAGCATGTCTTTGAGATGTAGGAGGAATCAGGAGCACGTGGATGGAAACCCCTGCGACTGCAGGAAAAGCACACCATCTCATAATCCAAAAAAAATTCTGCAAAAGTTAGTACAGAACACTTTGCACATGTGGTCCTGTACCAAATTATAAAAGAAAACAGCACAATCTGTAGTCTAATCACAAATCAGGAAGCCCACATATACTGTTAAACTTCCTGTTTAATGTGATTAAAATAAGAATAATAATACTTCTGCCATTTTTGTACAAAGCCATACATGTAAACTGTTTTATATTAAATGTTGCTGAATTTTTTTGTTTTTGAAATAGTACATTTGCTTGTGGGTGTGTGATTGCATATACTCATCTGTATAAGTACAAAAAAATGAACACTGCTGCCAATCAGAGTAAGAAAATATAAATGGCTGCCTGAAACTTCACATGCTAGTATTTTATGCTTCTCAAAGCGGAACAGTCTCTCTAAATGTTGTAGTTGGGCATACTGGTTTTAGTACATACTGGAAAACTGAATTTATTTGTATAGCAGAAATGATGTGAGTGTATCATTAAAGGTGATGTATTGTTTACTTTCTCTAATTTCTTTTATTTTCCAATGGAGAACTAAATGCCTTTTCATTTTAACTGATGGCACAGCAGCAGTGAATAAACTCCAGACTTAAGACTGCACATACATCAAATACTACAGAAAAGGGTTTCTGGGAAGGTTTTGATAATTACTGTTTCTTCTACAATAGCAGCTTAAATGTTCGATCATCTTTCATGGTGGACACTTTTACTTGTAAATCTGTTGTAGATGGCCTCTTTTGCTTTGAAACATTGTATAGATTGGAAAAAAAGTAGCTGGAAATGTGAGATTACACACCAAAAAGATAAATCAATTGTACAGCCCAGAACTTGACTTCAGTCCTGATAAAATTTCAATGAGCACATCATTTTGAAGCATTGATAGCAAAGCAAAACATTTTACTGAACGTATAGTCTCCTGGGGTTCCCACTTTGGCCATTTGGCCATAACTGTTTTCCATTCGCAGTTCTGAGTCACTGTGTACTTTTCACTTTTCTACACTTAATTCCCTAACCTTGCTTTGTCACAGCCAATGTTATTTCGTGGTGCCTAGAAGTGTACATGTACCTAATCGTTGTCACAAGTGGTTTATTTCTACCATTGTACTTTTTGATACAGCATGTGCACTGGCCTGTAGGACTAATGCCTTCAGACCTTTGAAATGCCCTTCTATCATATGTAAGAGGTCAAGGAATTTAGTTGAATGTAGTTTAGTGTTCCTACAGGAACTAAATATGTTCTATTTTTTTACACATGGCAAAAAGGGTAAGTTTTTTACCATAAGCTCTTACTAGCTGCCACAGATTTATAAAAATAGATCCTGTCCTTCACCAGCTTGATGGTTTAGCAGCTGATCTTTTTAATGATGATGGTTAATTCTGTATACAAATTTATATTAAAAATATTCTTAATTAATTTGGAAGTAACTGGGTGTTATAGTACTGATTCTAGATGTAACTTTGTTTTTATTTATTTTTTGCAGAAAGTCATACCTGCAATGTTAGTATCAGTCTGCCTGGCAGATTTATTCTCACTAAATTGTCTATTATTTTTGTTTTCATGAAATGATGTCAAACTAAATGTTTTTTAACATCCTGCTTTGTCAGCTTCCTTTTCTAGGTATTTTACATTAATTATTATCATTCTGTTCTCTGTACTTGTTTGTTCCATGACCAAACTTTCCAAACATTTAAATTACTGAGTGTTGCCCTGATACTGTTTCTCTGTCACACTTCCTGTTTGTCTTCCCATGAATCATTGCATTCTGTGCTTTTTCCCCTGTCAGGTGCCCTAATGGCATCTTGGCAATACTTTCATAATTTTTAGTCTTCTCTGACTCTTACTACATCCTTTAACTGTATCCCCCTCCCGAAAAGCTGGCTTATGAAATATATCCTACTCTTCCAGTTTCACAGGTTTAGCAGAAACAGTTCTGCACACATAATGCAGATGTAGGACACCTAGACTGGAGCACAGTGGTGACTCAATGATGTCATTATTTCATCCACATCCCGTTATAATCAGATTGTAATGACTGATTCACTTTCACACAGACAAGTTGCACTGCGCCAACGGAGAGCTTCTGAGACTTGACAGATGTGTACAGCAGTGCAGTAGCAGTCTTTAGGACTGTCGGGGTTGTATTTAAGACCCTTGTATTTTCTTCTGAAGCCTGTATGTAATGCAGTGACTCGGATAAGGATGTCCCCCAATTTGTATGTAAAATCCCTGTGAATTTGTTGAAATGATACTTTGTTGGATGGGCTACAACCATATAGATGAGCTAAAGAGGCCACTTAAACTGACAACCAGGATCCTTGTGTTTAATTTGGACATGTCCTAAACGTACATAATGAAGGATCCTCCCTAGATGCGGAAGCACTGTAGTAGAATGGGGGGCAGTAGCCAGTGGGATATAGTAAGTAGATAAAAGTTTGTGAAAGAGGTGGTAGAATGTACAAGGTACTTAATGTAACATACCGCTACCCAGAACTTGTCACACAGCCAGAAGAACAGAGACCATCATATCAATGCTTTGCAGCAGACCTGCATTTCGGCCAGAAATTAACCCATAAATATAATAATTTTCACACTTCACTGTTTAATTAAAGCGATTCTCTCTAATGTCTTTGTGAAGGAGAGTTGCCCATTCATCAGCAACTCACAGGCCTCTACTTTAGTGTCTGTGGAAACTGAACTCCATGCCCATAATAAGCATTTACCCCATTGCTGCCAAAATATCAACTATATGATTATCAGGAGTCTAAATAAACTTTGTTACTAAAAAAAATGCACACACACACCATGCTGTTATGTTTCCATTATGTTATGTTTATCTTTTTGTGTTTGTTTACCTGTGTAATTTCTACATCTTCTTTAATAATTTTTTTTTATAAAAAGAGTAAGTTTAGAACTTGTAGTGTGCCTTGTTTAATATTATAACTTCACAATTCTCTTAAATGAAGTACAGGTTTCTAGTGCTAGTGAAAATATAAGAATTTTAGGACACTAACAACAGCTGTTTTATCAAGTCACTGTTTTTCATGTGGATGCCACATATATTAACTTACACTTGACTTAGTTATTTATATTATTGCAGAAGTAAACAGGAAGAAAAAAGCTGCAATTGTGTTTCTGACTTCAAAGTCCATTATTACAGAAGGTGCAAGTTCACCTTGGTTGTACTGTAGGAAGGTCGCAGAAACTGAGCTCCTTTATGCCTTCATATTGGCCATCACTGGCTTGGATGATAAGTTTATTTCTCCGAGCAAAAAGCAGCTGAGTAAATTCTACTCCAGAGCAGAATGCAAAGAACCTTGGGCAGTGGATTCCTTCTCCTTCAAAGTAACGTGTCTTTCTGTGTGCTTTGCCTATGATCCTCCTACTCACAGGGTGATCCAGAAGGTAAGAGAGGAGAGGTTCAAGTATGTATCCAATAGCATGATTTTGGCCAAAGCAGCATTGCTTACTCCTCTTCATTCAAATGTTCAGGCTGTGGCTGGACCTCCTCGCATGTGTTGGGGGGCTGTAGTGCACACCAGCCTAAAGACTTTGCATGTGCCTGGATGATGTCCTTTAGGCACCGTTTCACTAAGGACATGCTAACTGGTAATACTGAGTCTAGATGTCAATACTGAGTCTAGAAAGCATGCTACAGGGAAATGTTACCAAGCCAAGTGGAAATGTTTTTCAGTCTAGCGCTACAGAAAGAATCAGGACCCTCTCTTAGTTTCAGTGCCTTAATTCTGCTGTACTTAATTTAGCTGTTGAGTACAGATTTGCATATACCTCTGTGAAGATGCATTTGTCACCCATTTCAGCCTAATTTTCTATGAATCCTGCTTGCATCTCAGCAGTCTGGTAAAGACTTCCAGGAGTTCTATATTTGAGACTATCTGGAAAGTTAATTTCTGCTCCACATTCCGTGAATTATAGTGACCATAGCTCTCAACTATGTAGAGCAAGAAATCTGGACAAATTAATAAATAGCAGAGGGGTAAAGGCCCAAAAATAGGGACCATTTTTAAATATTGGTGTAATAAATGTAGGAAGTTGCTAGAATAACAGATTTCACATTAGCAGGAATTTTCTGAAGTCTGAAACTCAAATGTCTCCAAATTTTTCTGACTTCAATCCTCAGTGACTTGCCAGAAAACCAAACATTTTACAAGAAACAGACCAAAAATATGAGGCAAAAATCTGAGCTTTCCATGAAAATCTGTGCAGTTGAGAGGTATATAGCCTGAAAAAAAAACTTACTCAGCATCTTTTTGAATTGCTGCCTCTGTCCCTCTGAAATTCTTAACTCCCCAAAAATGTTCTTTTGTTTGCTATTACCTTAGCCAGAAGGATTTTGGAAATAGAGGCACTTAAATACAGAGCCTTTCTTTCCTAGTGTTCTATAAGGACATAATCAGCCGTAGAATCAATCCCACCTTTGCAAAAAGTGTTGACTGAGTTCTTTATCAGTTCAATTATACAAATGTCTATTTTACATCCTAAGCCCAAGAACAGATAAGAAACAATCCTGCACAAACAAAAGAAATAGAATGTGAGAACCTTTGTTTGTGTCCTTTGCAGCCAGGAAAGAGGGAAAATGGTCTCCATAGAAACAACACCTTCCAAGAGGCAGGCCATTTCATTGCCTTCTGATACTGCTTTCATAGGAAAAGGTTGGGAGACAAGCATGTGGGCA
Source organism: Protopterus annectens (assembly GCF_019279795.1). NCBI lineage: Eukaryota > Metazoa > Chordata > Ceratodontiformes > Protopteridae > Protopterus > Protopterus annectens. Next base: position 1,490,728,643 of record NC_056735.1, on the reverse strand, counting down.
CACAACACTAGGGGCACAGCAGCCACTGTGGCTTTCCTTAGAAGGATAAGTGCTTAGACTACTTCTGAAGCCGCCATCTGGTCTTTGTTTCATACTCATACTACAGGCTCAATGTTGCTTCTGGTGAAAGGCCAAGATTTGCTACTGCTATTCTGCAGGGCTTGTTACAACTCCAAGTAAAAACAGCATGTAGTAAAATCCCAATGCGATCACAACCCTAACATAAAAGAAAATCCAGCAGAAGCTTCTGGTAGAAAACATAGACTTTATTAAAACAAGAAACAGCTCAGAGTGAAAAGGTAAGCGCTTTCATGCCAAATGTTAGCACTTCAGAGTCAAAGTAAACTTTGCAGCTTAACCGAAATTGCAAGCATCAACTCAGCAGAGAGTACGCAGGAAGCAAGGATAACAAGAACAGCAGATAACATTTCAGTTTAAGGAACATATTCAGTACAAGACCCACAGAAGGATACATAAACCAATAATAACATCAAAACACACACAAGCTCCCCCTCCCCAGGCAGTCGTAAGAAGAACACTGAATAATACAGTAATCTGTGCCATTGTGCAGGGCTTGTTGCATCTCACCACACCCAATCCTACTACCTTCTATTTCTTGTGAGCCTTGGGAACGATCCCGTTAGTCAGCGATGTACATGAACATAGTACAGGTGTGTAAGAATGTACCATAATAGTAGATTTTTAAGCACATCACTGCTGCCATATTGGTTTCCCTGTACACCATTCCCTCTTCTCTTCCTTTGATATCCTGGTGCTGGGGTGGGGTACTTGTGTACCCTGCTTTCTATGCATTTACCCCCTTCTCCTTCTTCATCTGTCAGGGCTTTAGGACCACAAGAGTCTGGAGGACTTTGAGAACCCATTAAGTCACTGCTCCACAGAACATCAGTTGGTGTTGCTTGATAGTTATGATCCTAAGGATTTTGTCTTATGAAAATGCATGTTGGCCATCCTGCTGGTATCTTGACCATGAGTGGTCTAAAGATGGTGTGGATGGATGACATCTTTATACAGGGAATGTACTGGTCTGATGTTCCTAGGCAGTGGACATCCACCTAGCTAAGAGTGGAAAGGGTGCTAAGCTGTGGAAGCTGGGCCTTCTGCAACAGAAGTCCAAGTAAATAGTATTACTTAAACAATAATCTGTTTGAACATCCACTACACAAGTTTTCACTTTCTACAACTCCTTGCAGGTTTTATTTCCAAGACCAGCTGATTTAATTAGGCTTGATACCTAGTTTCTGTACACCAAGATCCTTCATCATGATATTGTGAAAGAACTAAAAGATGTTAACATGGAGTGCTCCTTCAAAACAGTGTTGCATGCTGTCAGTCAGGTGGAAAAGGAATAAAATGTAAGACAGAAAAAGTGGGGCAGATGAGACATAAGTATATTACAGTCAATAAAAGAAATAAAGTAAATCTTCAAAGAAAGAATCTGCATTTTCTTTGCCTCCATCCAATGGATGTTTGCAGGAGCTTTAGTAAAAGAGCAGCACTGTAGGCCACTGTTAAGGTTTCTGCATTACATCTCCAGTGTCAGGGGTTCATTTCTAACTTCCATTTACTGTATGTGTCGAGTCTGTATGTTCTTTTGATGTCTGCATACTTCACTTTCCTCCACATCCTAAAAACATGCTGGTTGGCTGGCTTGTTCAACTCTCAATATTTGCTGCACTTACGGTGTTGGGTTCTGTGTTAAGGTAGAAAAAGGTCTGTGAAGTATTGGTGTATTTACCTGATAAAAAACAAAGATATGCTGGTTACTTCAAATGACAGTGTAGAGGATAACTGCTGCTTCCCATGAATCTTAGTAAATATACAGGAATTTAAAAATTCATGAACATCTGAAATTTGAATTTGTTAGTAAAAAGCAAACAAATAAACATACAGTGACTTATTTACAGAACTCTTCTAAAGTAAAGAAGAGAAACAGGACAAGAGATGGAAAAGCCTCTCAGGTTAGTATAGGTGTATTTGTTGGGGGGGTGCATGGGGGCATAGCCCCCCTGCAAAATAATAGAATTAACGTACCATTGACAGTAGAGTTTAATGGTACGTTAATGTGCATAGCAGGAGGTGAGTGACGTCACCTCCTGCTCTCTCGAATACATCGAACCACGGTTGTTAATGCATTCATTTTTGCTTTGGTTTACTTTTCGGCATTCCAGATTCAGCATTTCGGGTCAACATTCTAAACGGACAACTAAAGCGGATTCAAAATGTCAATAGTATACCTATATATATATATATATATATATATATATATATATATATATATATATATATATATATATATATATATATATATATATTTGTATGCATATGTGTGCATGTGTGTCTATAAATATATATATATATATATATATATATATATATATATATATGCATGTGTGTATATAGACAGACATGTACACATATATTCATGTGTTATATGGATGACATACAATTTGTCAGTGCAAGGATTGTCCAATCACAGCTGGTTGGAAACGTTTTTACCAAACTCAACAATCATTGGCTGTTGGCAGACTGCAAAGCAGAATAAACTTGCCACCCTACAGTCCCCACAGTAGTGCTTGAAAGGCTTTCTGTAAACATTTTTTCATAATATGTTTAATTCACTATGCAACTTGAAAATTCAACATAGGCTTGTATGTGTACTGTGTGTGTGTGCATCTCATTTATATACTTATACTAGTTTTCTTCATTTCTTTACATATTTGTTTTTCTAGTTGAGATGTCCATCTAGTTTGAGGCTCGTTTTCAGAGAACCAGGCCTGAATTAAAAAAAAAATATATATATATATATATATATATATTGAACCAAGCTGTATTTAGAGTGGGCAGCTACACTGTTGTGGATAAATTGCTGTTGATTCTTGCAACAGAATAACAGTCACTGAGCGCATAATCTGTTTGAAGTCTATTTATCCTCCCTGTGTTCATGTGGGTTTTCTCCAGGTGCTTTGGTTTCCACCCCCATTCCAAAGACATACAGTAATTTTTATTTGTGTGTGTGTGTGTGTGTGTGTGTGTGTGTGTGTGTGTGTGTGTGTGTGTGTGTGTGTGTGTAAGGAAGAACAAGCACAGCAGGTCTAGCCACCAGGTAGTGTAAACACTGGCTCCAGACAGTTGTCACTTTAAAATGACACCCTTACCTAAGGTACAAAAAATGAAAAATAGGGGATGGTTGGATGCTTGGCACAAATTTCAGCAGCTGCCTAAAGGCATTAAAGGAATTACATTTTTAGCCCTTTGTCACTGGAAATACTTGAGACGGGCATGATGATAGAAAACCAGTAAAGTGATATTTCCCCCAATCTCTTCCGAAATATAGAAAGAAGTACTAAACCAAATAGTAACATTTTTACAGAAAGCAGGCCAGATCAAAGCATTTCAAGCAAAGGAAAGCCTCTGAGAAAAACAGACAAACTTGGATAAATATTACAGATGCAGGAGGGCAGCAAGGCAGGAGGAGTAGTACTGAATATGTGCCTAATACCTTCCTATACATCTTGTAGCACCCCCCCCCTTCTTCCCATATTTTGGGAGTAAGCTGTCTCATTTCAGCGTAACCTACAGCACTCACGGGGGTGTTATCTCTCCAGTCTACAGACTAAAATTCAGAGCCTTTTTTTTATCTAACAGTACTTAGTATGACTACATCTGGGTAAATGCCTATTTTGTTTATTATTTTCAGATGTTGGTTTGCTTCACTCCATATGTAAGTTCTGTCAGGTCTCCCTATGTATGCTGTTTCAATTATAACATTTTAAGGCTGATGTGCTTACACTTTGGATGCCCGTTCTTGATATCTTTAGATTTTTTTGTTCCCTTTTTCTAATTTCCTTTCAGAGCTTATACGAATTGCATTCTCATTCATATACTGCAGTGCATTCCCCTAAGTTTCATTTCATTTTTATTTTTGACAAAATTTTCTCCTCATAGAATTATTTTATATTTTGTTTTCATTTCTGTTTGATGTATGTGTGTATTCTTACTTGTGAGCAGTGTGTCCCATACATGTTACTTTTTGGGGGCTCCTTTTCCATGCTGACCACTGGTAGTTCTCCCTATCTAGCCTATTCTTTTCCTTGTATGGAAAGTGGGAAGCATTAAATGTGACATAACATAGTGGCGGAGGGAACTGGAGGTAGGATTTTTAATGTGAAGAGGACAGAACATCAATAGAAAGACACCTTGTAAGGGAAGGTATGTAGTGTTGCACCTGTTAGATAACATCTCAACATCTGCCCTATTCCATCTACTAAAATAGTAAGCACGTCCACCAAAACCTCACCCTTCACTAGATGGTGAATTGGTGACATCTGATACCTACACCCTACAAAAGAGCCATGGTGGTGCAGCGGTAGCGTTGTCGCCTCACAGCAAGAGGTTCTCCCGTTCGATTCTTGGCTGGAGCGTCTTCTGTATGGAGCCTGCATGTCCTCCCCGTGATCGAGTGGCATTTGAAAGACATGCGTGAATGGGCGTGCCTTCTTTGAAGGTTGGGCGTCGGGCTGGCACCTCTGCACCGTAAAAATCTACTGCCAATCATTAGCAGACCGGAGTTCCGCTGTGGCGTCCCCTAACCGGGAACAGCCGAAAGAAGTAGAACAAGATACCTACACCCTACCACCATGGCATCAGCAACTCAAGTCCCAGTTAGTCTCAGGTTACCAGCAGTATTGATGCATTCATGTTGTTGCTATAGTGAAATAAAAAGTAATGATTGAACAACTATGTAATGTTGGTTTGATAATGTTGTATAACAACATAATGTGATACGTAATGTTTGTAAATGTGAACTTGTTAGTATGGTTCGGTTAATTTTATATAAATATAAGTTTGCCTATGTCACAACATGTTTAAAAATAAAAGCGGATGTAATATTTTAATCCCTAAACATCTACTATGAAATTACCTTTCAGATCAACTATAGGACTTCACTGCGTGTGTGTGTGTGTGTGTGCGTGTGTGTGTCTGTGTGTATATCAGCATCTCTGAGACATGTATATGATTGTGTCGCTGTGCATGTTCATGATCAATGCATATAGTTGCAGTTCATTTTGTGAAACTTTCAGAATATAGAAGATTGCTTTCTTAGGAGGCTGAAGTCTTTTAGTTAGCCTACTCATGGAGAACCTTAGTTATAGGATGTCAGGTTTGAGTGAGTTGTAGTTTATATACAGCCTTAATATTGCTTATTTTGGACTTCTTTTTTAAGTAATGTATCTGTTTACATATATGTAAGGAAATGTTCAATAGCAGAATTTCCATGAATACTGTGCCTTTTCCTTATTTCAAATGCTATGAACTATTGTGACAGTGTTCACTGAAATTCAGTCTTAGTTCAAAAACTCTTAATGAAATATTCATTACTGACGGAGCTATAGAAACAAATCCCAAAATGGAATCCTGTAATGTAACACAGCTACACATGTATCGCAAATCAAGCTAAAAAGCTAGAGCTCTGTTATAAAACAGTTATGTACAGAATGTTTTGTGCTTGCTAGTCACATATGTTTAGATAGTTCTGTAGATGCAGAGTCTGATTTTCTTGCTTGTACCTTTTTTGCATTGTTCTCTTCACTCTCTTGTGAAAATCCATGACATACAACTCATTTTCAGTGCAGGCAGTTTGTCAGTGGTCCCATACAAGTGAGTTGCTGATGTCTGCTATGGTCTCTGTGAACTGCACGCTGCAAAACAATATAAAAACCTACCACAGTAAGACAGATGTTAGAGTGGTCAGAAACCTGAAACTAAGTACTTGACTAAATCCATTATGGACCTCAGAAACCTGACCAAACCCAATAATGGCATTGTGTTATTATATTTAAAACATGTTAAGAGAGGGCTGTTTCTGCAGTGCCTTCACTGTGTATAAAGGCAGAAAGCCTCTGTGAAGAATTTTTTACAGTCGTCTGGCCATATATTTGAATGTTCCCATTGTGGGCAGCTAATGCCCCTTCTACTCAAAACAGATTAGTTTGTGTGCATCTGCATACATTTGTGTGAACACTCATGCTCTCTGAGTGTGCACATGTGTGCATGTTCATGCAAGATACCGTAGAGCCAGAGGTGATTTTAGGAGTCTTGAACTGCACAACTTCATAATAAACACGACAGCCACAGGTGGTGTGGCTATTTGAATGAATATTGTCTGTAGCCTTGATAAGAACTTATATTGTTCAATGATATTAAGACTGGGAATCTTGTGGTTGGCACTGACTGACTGCCTGAATACAGCTGTCATGTTTGCAGACAGACAGATTTTCACTAGTTTCATTGAAGGCTACAGGAACTCATTTAATTCATTTGTCTTCATATTAAATCTGTCTTGGAGAGGAGATGCTGCAGAGGTACATTCCTCTGCGTGGAGGTTGTGAGGGTTGCACCATAATAGGGCTGTCGTTCTGTTAGTTGTGGTTTTCCATTTAGTCTATTTCGGGTGTTTTGCCCATATGTTCTTTGCCTTTAGGATTTAATCAATCATCATTTGGCTATAAGAGAACTATTAAAATTTTGGTGAGGCATAAGGGATGTGTATATTCAGAAGTCAATGTAAGTTATTTAGCTTTTATTACCAAAAAGCATAGAGTGCATTTGAAGGGCTGTAGCTGAAGATTAGGAACTCATATAATGATGATGTGTTTATTTACAACCTGGAACCTGCACAAAGTATGTTGAGACACAGACAGACTGGATAATTCTTTCTTCAGCTACTCTTGTTCAGTTTATCTGAACAGAAAATGGCTAAGTGAAAGAGTTGTAATGTGCAGTAATAATGGCCACTGTGAAGGGATTCCACTTCAGAGTTTTGGGCAAGAAGAATCTTAATATGATACATCGCTTTTGTATTTCCTGTTTGACTGCTGCTCATTTTCTGTGGAACGGGATGCAGGTGTGCAACACTATCCTGATCTCTGTAGGTAAAGCACGCTGTCCTCTGTGCTGTTTGGCTTTGTAACTTAGAGGACAAGGACAATGGTATGTGCGCACGTGCGTGTGTGAGTGTATATGTTATATAAAAATGCATGTATGTATATATCTCTCTCAAACCAGACAGCAGTGGGAGGGAATCAGAAAAAAAGTTTAAAAAAAAGGACATATGACAAGATGTCATTTGAAGAGGTCAGCAGCATTCCTTATGGAAAATCTTTGCATGTCCCAGCCTTGGACAAGTAGTTCAGAATGCATTAGAATTAAAGGCCATAACTTGAAATAAATCACCTTCTATAAGCAGCTGCGGCAGCACCCTGGTCCACTACTCACCTCCTGTGGTAACTTACATCACCAGTAAGTAAGAGCAACAGATTAAATCTGAGGATTAAGGATGGATAAAAATTCATGGGAGATGCTGCAGGTCACAGATGTTTATGTCCTGTAATACTCCTACAGTGGCAGTAGTAGAAAAAAGTGTCCTTGGCTCTGCAGTTATGGCATCAGTCTATAACATTTATGTGTGCCCCGTGACAGGGATTGCAGAGTGAGTGAGCCCATTGTTGTGCCAGTGCCCCTTCCTGCATGCTAGGAAGTATCTAGTCAAGGCCGTACTGTAGCTGCAGGTAGTTACCTGCCCTTCAGTGCATCTGGTTCCAGCAGGCCACAAATGAGGAGCATCATTAGAGGAATGTGAGTTGAGGGCTAAACATCCAAAACAGTTCTGCCCTCCCCTGAGATATTCAATGAGCAGAGGGGTAAACATCCATAGCAGTGCTATCCTTCCGGCAGAGAGGTAAACATCCAAAACAGTGCTGTCCTTCCCTGGAATAACCAATGGTCAGAGGGCTAAACTTCCAAAATACTGCTGTCCTTCCCTGATTTATCCAATTGGCAGAGGGTTAAACATCCAAAAGAGTGCTGTCCTCCCCTACTGATATCCACTGATTTATCCAATTGGCAGAGGGTTAAACATCCAAAAGAGTGCTGTCCTCCCCTACTGATATCCAATAGTCTGTCCTTCCCTGGAATATCCAATGGTCAGAGGGCTAAACTTCCAAAATAGTGCTGTCTTTCCCTGAGATATCCAGTGGGAAGAGGGCTTAACATCCAAAACAGTGCTGTTCTTCTCCGGATAAATTTCTTCAGTTTGAGGAACTGATATAAACTAGAACAGGAGGGAGTGTGAATACCATCACTTTTGCAGCCAAATATGATCATGTTCCTCTGTATGGTCCAAAGTTAAGCTTCTTCAAATATCAGACTCTGATACGTTGTTGTGTGCTCCTGATGTTTATTTTTGTCCATCCAGTTCATGCAAGTTACCTGCACAACTTTCTGTTTTGCAATGTATGATACATTTCAACCTAACATTCTGCACACATGTATAAAATATCTTAAAAGTACACATCAACCATGATGCCCATACCAGTGATGACAAACCTAACTATTCCCTTTGGTCATCATCGGATAATGCAATATCTTTGATAATGCCCTGCCTCACTACGGGGGGAAAAAAGCATTTTCAAACCTTGCCCCTGTAGCTTGGGATTCATTACCACAAAGTATTAGAAAACTTAAGAAAGTCAGTACATTCAAAATGAATTTGCTTTACTTTTTACTAATGAGTGTTAGTCTTCCTGTTTTGACAGTGGGATTAGGAACCTGACCTAGAGCAGCATATAAAAACTTGTCTGATATTCTTAAGACATGTATTAGTAATTACAGATAGCAGTAAGATAACGATAGTCTTTGTTAAAGCCGTCCAAAAAAAAAAAAAAAAACACCGTTCATTAACTCTGAAGCTTTCATTTTACGAAGACAGAATATGAGTTTGACATGAAAGTGTCCCACAGAACATGTAGCAGTACCTGTCCTTCATTGTCACCAAAGTGGTCAGCTTAGAAATGAGATGCATGGCTAATTGTGCTCATCTTACATCAATGTGAACAATGCATGTTCTTGTTACATGTACACTGCAACTGAACAATTCTGTTTAATGAATCTCACCACTGTCGGGTCCATATACAAACAACATTTCACACAGAGCTTTTGCACCTCTGCCTGCAATGTTTTCAGGGCAGTGTCATTAGCAGGCAGATGAGATGAAAACATTTATTTGATGTAAAGAATATCTGAGGGCGATGATTTTCAAGTATTAATCAATAAACATTTAACAGTGCAGAACATTGGAGTTCTATTTTAAGGAGTGTTTATCACTGAAATATTTAAGTTTCTGTGTTCCATTTTATTCATGGTAATAGTTAAGAGCCTGTCTGAAGATTTAATTTCCTCTGTAAAGTGTCCAGCAATTTTTGTCATTAATAATCAGTTCAATGAATATGTTGATATTAGTTCATATGTAGTAATAGCTGTTTAAATTTTGTAAGCTGAGCATTAGACACAATTGCTGCAGAGATGATTTAATTGATAATATAAATAAATACACACACACACACACGTGTGTGTGTGTGTGTGTGTGTGTGTGTATATATATATATATATATATATATATATATATATATATATATATATATATATATATATATATATATATATATATATGGGGTCCGTTCAGAAGCTCGAAATACTGTAATCTCGAATTTCATTATTTCGAGCCCAAGAAACCAAATCCACATAATAGTGAAAGTTTAGAAGCGTGAAATTCAAAATGTCGAATACCAGAGGTTTTGAATTTCGCGCTTTTAAAGTTCTGCTATGGTTATGTATTCAGGTAAGTGTGTGTGTGTGTTTTAAGGGGTTTGGGTAGGGGCTGTGGTGTGTGTCAGTGTGTTTTGTTGCTGTGATGTGTGTGTGCAAAGAGAAAGTAGCTTGTGTGGTGGTGTTTTGTGCGTGCGTGTTTGTATGTAGTGCGACCTCGGAGTGAGAATATTTAAGTGGGGATGTGCAGGGGGGCTTGCCCCCCTGCTTTCATGTAGCAGAGTGATTGTGTGTGTGGATGGTGTTTGTGTGTGTGTGTGTATAGTAAAACCGCAAAATTCAAAACTTCCGGTATTCGAGGTTTTGAATTTCACTGTTTTTAGTTTTCGTTATTTTGTGGATTCCACTTCTTGGGCTCGAGATACTGAAATTCGAGATTTCAGTATTTCGAGCTTCTGAAGTGAATCCATTTTATATATATATATATATATATATATATATATATATATATATATATATATATATACATATATATATATATATATATATATATATATATATATATATATATATATATATATATATATATATGAGTCTAACTGAAAATGCAGAAAGTCCACAATGCTGACAACGAGAACACCGACAACGGAGAAGACCGAAAGTTGAGAATCCCAACACTGAGAACACCAACATGTTAAGGTAAGTGTGCGATAGGGACGGACGTTAGGGTCAGGGTGTGGGTAAGGTAAGTGTGTGATAGTGACGGACGTTAGGGTAGGGTGCGGGTCAGGTAAGTGTGCGATAGTGATGGACTTTAGGTTTAGGGGCGGTTTAAGTGAGTTAGGGTTAGGGTGCGGGTAAGGTAAGTGTGCGATAGTGACGGACTTGAGGGTTAGGGGCAGATTAAGTGAGATAGGGTTAGGGTGCGGGTAAGGTAAGTGTGCGATAGTGACAGACTTAAGAGTTAGGGGCGGATTAAGTGAGTTAGGATTAGGGTGCGGGTAAGGTAAGTGTGCAATAGTGACGGACCTTAGGGTTAGGGTTTGGGTTAAGGTTAGTGCATAGATAGTTGTGTATGTAAGGTTTAGTGTAGGTTTGTAAGGTTTTTGGTGTGCTTGTGTTGTGTGTGTGTTTTTCGGGAAAGGTATTTGTTTTGTTGATTGTCAGGATTGTGGTTTGTCGGGCATGTGAAGTTTCGTGTTTTTGAACTTTCGGTTTTGTCCTGTCGGTTATTTCGTTGTTGGTATTGTAGCGTGTCGGTGTTATCAGATAGACCCATATATATATATATATATATATATATATATATATATATATATATATATATATATATATATATATATATGTATGTATATATATATATATATATATATATATATATATATATATATATATATATATATATATATACGGGAGCCCTACAGAATCCTGAAAGACCAAAATCCTGAGACCAAAATCTCGAAAGTTCACAATGCTGAAAACTCTAAATACTGAAAACACACAGGATACCTCAGCATTTTGAACTTTTGAGATTTTGGTCTCAGGATTTTGGGCTTTCACGATTCTGTAGTGCTCCTGTATGTAACTGACTTGAGCATTCTTCACCTGTGATAAAGTACAGGAATTCAGAGCACCGATTGGTTGACGTAAATTGCTGTATTAGGGAATCATACTTCTCCTGGACTCTACTGACCTTGGAATTATTTATATTAAGTAGGCTTTGCAGGGGCCAGAACCCCTTGAATACAGATATGGGGGCATTGTCACCCCCAAAACACTTGTTTTTTAAACTAGTTGAATGCCAGCTTGCATGTGTGTTGCATTGTTTCATTCAGAATGCCTTTCATACAACTTTTTTACACAGAGTCAGTCTGGACACTTTACACTGGTGTGCTTCTGGTTAATATCAAACATTTCCAACTGCAAATGTGTTTTTTTTTTTTTTTTTTTTTTTTTAAGTCTGACCATGACACCAGTTACAGGGACTGCTTACATACTGAAGGCCTTTCACCAAGTGGAGAGATATTTAATAAAGAAGCTGGTTACCACAAAGGCAAATACTGAGGACAGAGGTGAATTACAAATGATAGTTTCTAATTATTCATTGTTTTATCTGAGATTGGCACAAATCATGATAAGTAGCATGTGCCTTCCGTGATCTATTAGGACTTGCCATGTCCCTGGCAAGACAATTAGTTCATGTTAGCCAACAGAAAGAACTTCTCGGTTGACAGTTTTCTTTAACTGACCTGCATTGCAGCATATCATATTATTTGCAAATTTATTATTTTCAAACAAGATGCTTCCAAAATGTTTGCTGTGGAGAGTGGCAAGCTCCACCACAATGTGTTGCAAAAATATAGCTTTTTTTATAGAAATGAAATACATTGATTCATTCATGCATTCAAAAAATTTGTTTATTTTATTAATCGGGAAGTTCTGTTGGGAATGACACATTTTCAGAAGAGGCTCAGGAAGAAAGAAAGAAAAGCTCCAGTCAGCATAAAAAGTAGTTCAAGTAAAACATAATATTACAAAGACAGTATAACAAAATTTAAATAGCAGACATCGGTTGTGTGGTGCAGAGGTCTGACTACACCCTAGATGACCTGTGGTCATTTAGGGTGTAGGGAGGTAGGAGATTTTGCTCATTTCCTTCAGGGAGGGAAGGAAGGGCGTATGCCCAAGAATGCAGTCTTTGTTTGACTTCCTTGCTGGAGAAGGAAAGACAATGGAGCCATTGATCTTAAGCTGGAAGGGACATCTGCAAGCTTTCCATACGTAACAATTCTGTGCAGGGCCCACTGCGCTGACCTACACAGAAGCAGCTACCTGGACAGGCAAGAGAGAACATCGGCTAAAGCAAAACCAATCCCCTATGTGGATGATGGCATTGGTCCCAGAATGCTCGATTCTTGATCGATGGCCTGGGGGGTGTCATCTTCACACTTGAGGAGGCTTGACATCAGAGGAGGACCAGAACAACAAAAAAAGTGGAAACTGTAGTAAAATGTGCAGTTTGTAGAAAAATATGCACAGTGCAGTTTGTCGGCACTTGGATTAGCCTGTGTTAAAAAATAGCTCTAATGATGTAATCTATAAGCATATGCAGGGGAAGAATAGAAAAGGGCAGAGGACAGAAATAACAAAGATTAGTTTACAATATTGTTGCAGAGACCAGCTACTTAGGGTGCATTTTGTGTAGTACATTTCATGTCTTTAACCTGTTCAGTCATTTGATCTTTGTTTTGTCTTAGTAATTTTTAATTGTCCTGTATCCTCTCTGAGTACACACTAATGCACAAAGCAATGTGCTAATGGGCATACCCACACACCCCTTGGAGATGATAGCTGCTTTTCGATGGAATTTTAAAATATACAGCCATGACCTGCCTTTCCCTTCTGTTTGGGTGTGAAGTATGTGAAATAAGAAAAGGGTAGACTTTAATCCCACTTATTAAGAAGACTTTTAGCACTTTGCTTTGTGCCTTTAACATTGCAGGACTAGCCTTAAAAGTGATTCACAGAATGAAGGAAAAAGCTGCAGATGTGAGGTTTTCCCACAGAATTCAGCCCTGCCTGATCCTTTGCAGTAACCAAATACAATGAGTGCCTCATCTTGCAGTGTAAAGCTCTTTTAGCCTTTGATTTGTTTTTGTCTACAGAAGATCAGCAGGGAGGGGGGAGCAGGATCCATTTTTTTGTCATTGTAGAACGTCATGTTTGGGTTTTGTGTGTCGGTTTAATGTTATTTTACTTCACAACATTGCAGCTTCATCTTTTACCCCTGGCATACATACCTACTACACGGCAAATCACTGACATTTATACACTTTTGTAAGACACTTAGCATCTGTTTACATTAGGAAAAAGTAGTTCACAAAACCACCATTCTCTAACAGCCAAACATGAATCACAGACTGTTTTAGGTTGCCAGACTATTTAGCAGTAAATGCAGAAATGTAATTCTGGCTAAACAGTTTTACTTCCAGTATGTTCTGCTGCACTTAGAGGAAAACACGAAAAAGAAAGCAGTAGTAAACCAGGTGATTTGGTTGCACGCGTATTGTATCATGTGTCAGCATTTTACTTAGCAGGCAGTTTGTTTCATGTCAAGACCATAGCCATAAAATAAAATTACAAAAATAGTGTCACGAATGGTAGCTCACTTCTTTGAAGCTGTATGAATGCAAGGGGAGGATAACAAACATTTCCATTTATTTAGTTTATCTCAACGGTTTCTTTTTAGTAATTAAAGGTGAAAGTCATGTTATTGTCAATCAGTACTTTCTAGTAAAAAGATTCATAGTTCATAGGTGGGTATGCAGTCCAGGAGACCACTGAAGTACCTGGCCTAGTTTCCCAAATACAACAGATCACTGTCTGCTTAAATTACTTGCTCATTCTCACAATAGGCAAGTGAAGACTAAGGGAGTCAAACCCTGTACTACAGGAAGCAGGTTGTTATCAGCTGATTTCCTTAATCCCTTTTGCTAGCTGCCAGAATGCATTATAACCCACCATTGTGTTCTGTCATACAGTATATCTGTGAAATAGTTATCAGTGAGTCTGGGCACAACCTTTCCCCCACCCAATATATAAAAAATACCCCCAGATCTGTTGACATTCTTATGGAGCAATTTTTTAGGTATGTATCTGGTGTAGACTATACCATACTTTCTGTAGCAATTCTCCTTGAGACATGGCTACACATTTTGTACAGAACTAGTAGGATGTCCATCAGACATATCTCTGTGTACTCCCTGCATTCTTGTTTCTGCATCTAAAATGAAACTTTGCTTTTCACTGGTTGTTCTCCAGCGTACCCCAGTGAGTTCATAAAAGGTACCCCTTCTTGAGAGGTGGCCTAAGATTACAGTGTGTGTAAGTGAAAGCTGATGGGATTTAAGCCCAGGTTGTTAGCTTTGCAGCATATCAACTTAGCTACTGTACTGCCTTTTACGTGAAACAGGCATTTATTTGAGACCATGTGACCTGTAGAATTTGCTTAAGTGAAATGTTGCATTCATTTTGATAACCTGTTTTGTTTGTACATTGCCTTAACTTCAAGGATCTATTTTATCTGGAGGATTCTAATCTAATGTGGTCTTTTCAGTGGTGCCCAGAAGAGCTGTGGAATGCCTTTGCGAGTGTACTTCCACATGGCAACTTGATATATTTATTTCTTACATGACACTGTATTCGTGCAGCCACTAGTTAAAGAAAGCTCACTTGATTCATTTGTTTGATAAGAGGTTATAATCAAAATGACACTCATGAGAGCAAGATCACCTCTTGTTCAATGAAAAGACAAATGAACTGTAGTTGAGTCAGGGTAAAGAATTAATGAGGCTGTTTTTCAGGATTTATCTCTGCAGCTTGTGCAGTTATTTATCACTGTATTGTTTTCACACTTAACTGTCTTTTTAATTAAATTTGACTTTTGTTGCATTCATTGAAAGGTGCTTTCCAGAGCTTCTTTTTTTTAGCACAAAAGCTTTGAGAAGTGTGGTATAGGAGAGTGGCATGCAGGAGGCTCAATATTTGCACATGTTAACAGTTTCTGGCTGTCCTTGTCCGCTGCTTTTTAATCCCTTCAAACACACGCACTCTCTCTCTCTCCCCCCTCATCTCCCCCACCCCGTCCCCATCTTTGTAATCTGCTTATTACTTTTCCTATTGTCAGAATGGATTACTGCATGAGCTGCCAGAATTCCTTTCATTCCTGGTAAAGCAGGGTACTGGAGTGTGGCAGCTCTCTTGACAATCGCTTGAGCGTTTTCTAAACTGTTCTCCCAACTTGTGTCTCCCACAGAGATTTGTTCAGCTGATTGCGGAGGACATGGCATCTGTGTTGGAGGTATCTGCCGCTGTGACGAGGGCTGGATGGGTGCCGCCTGTGATCAACGTGCATGTCACCCACGCTGCAGTGAGCACGGGACATGCCGGGATGGCAAGTGTGAATGCAGCCCAGGCTGGAATGGAGAGCACTGCACCATTGGTAGGAGGAATATCAAAATGTAAATTAGAGTAGAATGTGAAAAAATACATAGCAGCATGATTAAAATGTGTGGCTAGGTTCAGCATGAGTGCCTGTGCTGTGAGATTTGAGCTTAGATAGTCATGCATTTTCTTGTGGGGGAAAAAGGTAAAAATGTCCTTTCACTTGGTCTGTAAGATCATAATTGGGGTAAAGTACTTTCTAAAAAGAACAATAAACTTTTATCTGTGGCTGTTTCTCTCTCTTGCAACCATATTTGAAAATTCTTCTGAGACAAGGAAACCACCATAAAAAAGTGCCACATGATGCATTTCTACTGTTCTAAATTTCTACTACCTTAGGTTTTCGTCAGATATTTTATGCTGGCATGCCCTAACAGAGTGAATAAACTGCATTTACCATATGTTTATAAACCCTGTATAAATGTCATTGGCTTAACTCCTAAAGCCGTGGCTCTGGAAGCTTGGCTGCTGCAACAGGATCTGTTTTTTCCCCAAATTGTTTTAAAAGAATTACAATTGCAGATAACAATGTTAAATGTTGCACCATTTTCAACCTATATATGGTTAACAACATTAAATGTGTTTTTCGGAACAGGAAGCAAACCCATTTATGTAACACTTCAGACTGCCTACTGGAACATGTGGTATATAGCTGGAACAGGATAAGTCAATAAATACTGTGCCTCATGTAGCCACAATGTTTTAGGTGGTATAGGGAAACTTGGCATAGAAAGATGCCAGACGTACTGTATAGTACTTTCTCAGAGCTGGACAATGTACTAAAAAAGTGCTGAGTATTAAGTAAGCATGGGAGTATATGAATTATAGTATTTCCTGTATGCAATTGTATAACTCTAAACGTTTTGTGAACCTTTAATCCTCAAAAATCTTTGGGCATTGATTCAAGCTTTTGACACTGTATTTTTTCCCTAACAAGCTACCAGTCCTGACGATTAAATATATTTTCTGCTGTCCCCAGTTAAGCTGAAAGTCTATGATTTAAATAGATGGCCTTATTTTATGTTTCCATGGACTTGCCGTTCTTTGATTCCTGACATTTGAAAGTACATTCAGTTTTCTTGGACCAGTTTCTGGAGTTCATGTATTCATCCCTTATTCTATTCACTGTGGAATTTTAATTCAATATTTGAGTACGATACTTAATATTGTGCTTCATGAATGTTCTATTCTATTCAAGAGATGTCCTTGGTTTTTGTCTGCATAGATCTGTCACCTTTAGATTAAGAACAGATCCCGTGTTCTTTCTCTTTGGTGTAATTGTAAATTAATCCTTATAGGCCAGGTAGGAGTTTCTTTCCTACTTCATGTTTCATTTTTGTATACATTACTGTGTTGCCTTACTCGCATCACACTTCTGTGAGTGCCCCTCTGTACCACAGCAGGCAGCAAGCATTGCCTTTGGAAGTGTCTGCAGATAATCTCTCCATTAATGGATAAGTATGATTACCCCTAGATTAGGCCTTCTTTTCTCAACTAACTAGGCCTTTGAATGGCATTTCTTAAAGGACAGCAGCACCCTGAACACAACATTTTCTTTCCCTTAAGAGTGTATTTTCTTCCCTAGCAAATTATCTCCATATTTCCACATATGTAAAAGGCATGACTTGACAGTTTCTTCCCCTGTAACACATTTCTATCTTAGTCATCTTCCTCAGGTTGGAGTTGAATTAAATCTCATCATAATTTCTTTAGGAATATATCTCCCTTACTCTTACATAAATTTGCCTGTCATATCTGAAAGATGTTCCTTATAAATAATTTTTGCAGTCGTCACTGTAGGGGATCTTTTCTGCTGATTGAGTCTGATGGCTGGCCTAGCTGCACACCCTTTTCCTATGGCCAGGCTGGCATTGCCTTTCCTTAAATGTCTTCATAAACTTTGTATACAGTTGGTATCCATCCATGTAGTCTTCACTTCTTTCTTGCTACTTTAAATGGTCACTGCAAGGGAATATGTCCCATAACTCCATGCCAACCACAAAAGTACACTGATTAGATATGTACCCCACTGTGGACCAGTTTCTTCTCCTTTTAATTTCTAAAGTTGGTTAGTTTGTTTTTTCACATTGACGAATGGGAAATGAACAATCATACTTGGAGGTGTAGGGTTTCAAGCATTAGATTCTGCATAAAGTTGGGAATATTCAGTATGTATATTGCTTAGTCCCATGGCTAATTGGAATATTTACCAGTTTTTTTCCCCCAAGACTTTAAAGAAAAGATAGGAAACCCTCCAGATGTACCACACCAAAAAGAAACTCATTAATTGTTAGCCCATCTTGCCAGCAGATAAATAGCAGTGGGGAAGCATGGGCCTTCCTCACAAAAAAGGAGAGACATGATAAGAAGAAGCATGTTTTTAGAAAAAGAAAAAGGGAAAGGGAGAGAGTTCATTGGAGACTGTAGGTCTGAGGGCATCAGCTTAGTGGGAACACTCGAGCAGCAGCCAACCCTGATCCCTGCTACTACTGCAGTCTTAGGCACTACCTCTTTGGTGGTCAGTATGCCTTTGGCCTCTAGTACATTCCATTGGACCAAAGGCCAGGCCCAGCCTAAGTCAAATAATGTCCTATTGATGTTCACTATGGAACACCATTTAATTATTATGGTAGGGGAAGTTGAAATCCCCACTGTAATCATAAAAGATCATGTCCACCCCTGCAAGTCAGAACCCAGGCATGACCCTTTTCTGGCTTACAGAACTCCAGGAACTGACTGCTCACACCAGAGTCTGGCACTTGAAACCAATGCACCTGCCATGCCCAAGCAGCTGCCTCTTAGTGGGTCATTTCCCCTCTGGCCCTAGACATACAGACAGACTCCCTCCCAATACCGGGCCAGGTTGTCTCAGAGTTTCTTCCAGTTTTTTGTATAGGTTACAGAAAGATTCTATGTCTAAAGCCCCGCCAGCTAAAAGGAAGAGGGGGAGTCTTATCTTCTGAGAGACTCAGACTTCTCTGATTCTGAGGAGATCAAGAAACTCGACTACAAGTCACAGCTTTCCTCCCTTCTGGCTTATAACACAGACAGAATGGACACTTTGGTCTCTGACTCTCCACCAGAGGACATGATTGAGGCTTGGTATGATGGTTAAGGTGTTTGACTCACAGACACAAAGTACAACATTTGATTCTCACCTTTGTGAAGGAACTTGACTAGGCTTAGAATGGCCCATTAAGAAAGCCAGCCTAGTAATTAGCTATGAACATATGAAACCATGAATCTAAAGAAAAGGGAAAATGAAAATTTTGGGGGGTTGGTATAACGGTTAAGGTGTTAACCTCAAAACATAAGGTACAGAGTTTGATTCACACATTTGGAAGGGAAATTGGCTAGGCTTAAAATGTCCCACAAGGACAGCTAGCCTACTACTTGCCTTTGAACCTATGTCATTTGGGAACACTGTCAATTATGAGAGAGTACTTAATGTGGCAGTCGGAATAGGCTTCTGCATCCCTTAAAGGATACTTGGACCTTTTGGGTATTGGGTTCCCAAAAACAGTGGTTATTACTCTGCTACAAGAATCTCTCTTGAATGTTTTTGATGCAGCATAATTGGAGCCATATTCCCAACCCTCTGCCCCCCAATAAACCTGACTGTTTTTTTTATAGTTTGCAGAATTCTCACACATTTTTCTATTGCAATCCCATTGTATATCCAGTTACAGTGTTTCTATAAACTGCTAAGAGAGCAAGACTGGCTCCAAGGCACAGATTTTTCCTAGTGATAAGGAAGGCAGGTTGCTTGACCAGTTTGGGAAGAAAGTATTCACTTCAGGAACCCCAGCGTTCAGGATCCAGAGCTGTCACACCCACATTGTGAAGTATCAGGAACATATCAACTCCTGGATGGTTGTAGGGGTGTGCAGGATGAATACCCTCAAGGCTGTGATCAGCCATGCCCACAACAGCTGTCTTGAGTTATGTAGGGAGGAGGCACAGGAAGGCTGAGATTTCAAGTTATTTGTATTTTAACTTACTGTGTGAACCTGCCAGCAAGATAGGGGTGCCTAGAAGGAGATGTTATCTTTTCCGGATCTGGTGTTAGTTGGCCATTTTGAGGACATTGAAGTTATGTTCTCTTCTATGGCTAGGGAAATGAAACAGTATGTTCTGTTAGATTTTGTCTCGAGTGATGCAAGGGTTTTCTTTGAGGCTGTGGCTAGAATTGGACGGGCATATTCTGATTGTGCTATTAGAATTTCTTTTGCTGTGGCTTCCCTGCCTGAACAAAAAAGAAGGTGTTAGAATTTCCTTGCCCAAAATAGTTTGTTGCGCAGCTGAAGTTCAGAAACTTAGGCTTGAAAGGGGTGATTTATTCTAGGGGATTTTGGTAGTGGTCTGGGATGACTAGTCCAGGGGGTGCTGACTTTAGGTTTTGCTTTGTTCACAATAAAATGACTTTGTTATTATTGGAATTTAGTATTAGCTTCTTGGCACTTAACCAGCTTGCAAAGGTAAGAAGATTTGTTTGCAGTTGCTGTTTGATGGATAATCATTTGAAATGTCAGGACCTGCTAGAGCAAGTCCTGAAACACAAAGACTGAATGTTTGAAAAAGCGGACTTATATATACTAAGTCTGGGTGTCAATGGAGAAGAACAATGGTGACAAGACTGAGCCTTGTCGAACCTCCTTTAGGAACTTCTGCTTTCCCGTCTTGTTACAAGAAGTGGGATACCTTTATACCCTACAAGTGCATTTTGTTGAGTTATAATTTTGTCTGTGGAACTGAAAATTAAGTTCCAGGCAAGCCAAATTGTGAAGTATCTAAAGGCTTTGGCAGTTTCATGCAGTTCTAGGTTTTCGCCCAGTATGTGCCTGTAATATAGAATAAGAGAGAACTTGTGGTAATTCCCAATAACTTTTGTTTCCTTGGAGTTAAGAATATCTTGCTGATATTCTAACCATGAGTAGAGTTTTAAGGAGCACTTATTCAAGTTGTATTTCATGAGTGGGGAGGGACTAGATCTAGAAATTACCATATCATCTTATCATCCGCGTAGAGTATTACTTGGATACGTTATTGGATAGTCTGTGTAAGAAGTATGAAAATGGCAGCTTGCGCCAGGACAGTGAATTGAGGAACAGCGTGAATTGCATACTAACTCTGATACTGCTGTTGTTTGGACTAAAGGAAATACCGCTGGATTTAATATACATATATTCCCCAAATTCAGACTTTCACATTCCTCCTGAGGATTGCAGTTGGTTTCCTTGGAATTTAAACGGGAACCTGCTTATGATCTTAGTGGAAAATGGAGCAAGACATTTTATAAAGTACGTTTTGCTCTGAAAGCTATGAATCACTTCATGAGGAAGTTTTAGAGTCAGTCAGAGGTAAAGAAGGCAGCAGATATGTATTCAGTTAATTTTCTTCAATGGATAAGCAGAGTACAAATGCAGTCTGTTTAGCACTGACCCATATCACAGGATATTAGCTGGTTAAAAAGATTAGAATCAAGTATGTGTTCTATTTACCTGCATTTTCCTTCTGTTTTTACAATAATGTAATTGAGTTTTAAACAAAATGCCTTTTAGAATTTGTGTTTTGCAGGCTGCCTACTGTTACTTGTAATAATTTGCCATCCGCATTATCTAATGATATGATTCTATCGCATGTAGCAAGAAGTAAAAATTAGAAAATGTGATGTCAGCCATGAAATAGGAGAAAACGATAATAATAACTTTAGAGGACAGTAATCTACATTTAATACCGATTTCTGTCATTTTTGAAGGAAGACATGCAGTTAGCAGATTTGAACAGATTTGTCTCTTAAAAATATAGCACTGCTCATGCCAGCTCTTAGATCTCAGGGGCACTTAGAGCGTCTTTTGATGTAGCTGAAAATGGCAGCCTGTTGTTCGGAGCTTTTCCAGCCCCTGAAGTGAGAAATAAGTGAAAATGTGTCTACACACACAAACCCAAACTCTCACTTGCTTTAAAATATGAGTCTTAGTTCACACCTGTCAATATGTGATATGGCTTGGGAGGTATTTTTACACTAGGTGTAATTCATTTTATTTGGTTGGCATGCAATTAGTAGAGTATTTCTGATTACTGGAAATAATTCAGGGTATTGATGATGATGCTGTACATTACATGTGAAAGGACATTTTCTTGGGAGTACTGTTTTGTTAAATGTATGGTGCATTTCCTTGTGTCTTGCTGTTCTTCTGCATGTAAACGTCTACCTTATTAATCTAGCTTATTGCATTGCTTTGAAATATATGTTAATGCCTGCTAACCAAAGTCATGTTGTGCTGTTAGTGTATGCACGAGTAAGTAACACAAGGGGAATTGAGAATAAAAATAATCATTTAGCAATTGCCTTCTTTTCAGCAGAAATATGATTTGTCTGTAGTTCTGCTGACTGAGGAAGCTTGTGACCTTGATTATGTGTGCAGCGAATGATAATTCCCTTGGTCTGATTTTCTTGCTGATCTGAAGGAGAGGGGGTGACACACTAAGAAGGACTAGATTTGTTTCTTCACACTGCTGTAGCACTATTGGACTATTATTTTCATACAAAGAGACTTGTCTCCTCTTTAGATGAGAAGCAAGCAAAGAAAATATACTTGCTTTGTGAATTAAAATTCAGATTTTTCTGAATAACAGAGAAGGGAGTTTTGTTCTCATCTGTAAGCGAAGTTGCCTTCTTAATCTTTGCTGGCCACAGAGGCAAAAACAAAATATTGCATTTGCAGTTAATTTTTTCCATATTTTATCTGGCTGTACACCTGTACGATAATGTGTGTGTGTGTGTGTGTGTATATGTATGTATATATATATATATATATATATATACATGTACTTATGCATGTGCACACATGAACTTTTCAGAGCTCTGTTAACTTTTCGACCACGATATAGCACTAATCTTTATGTAAAATTACTGCACAGTATCATCTCAGTAACATACTAATCAAGTCCACAAACAGAGATAATAAATTATCTGGTATTAAAGCTCTAATAAAGTATGACATCAGTTCATTAATCACTTAAAAATCAGTAGTGTCCAGCATTCTTAAATGACTTTCATCATATTCAGATATAACCTTTCATTAAAAAGCTTTCATGCCATAAAACAGACACCACTAGAAGAACATTTCCTCATTGATCCTACAGAAAGCTAATTATTTCCTTTCCACTTGGAGCATTACTCAGATATTAACTCTTACACTGCCTGTAAGAACTGATTTACTTTCCTGGTCATAGCAGCCCATTAGGAGTTTATTATGCACTGTCATTTTTTACCATGTTTGAATGTTTTTCTTCTAACTTAAGCAGGGCTTCATCTATGTTAGCTCATCTTCTGTTTAATCTACATTCTCCTTGAAGCTGCAGATTCTGTGTTTTTCTGTAGTCTAACAAGCGCAGAAGTTTATTATTTCCAGGCGTTTGTCAGAAAAGGAGGGTTACTTTGCAGTGTTGGTCCTCTGTTGCATTGTAACAAAAGCAGTGCATTTCATCTGTGGCACCATTCATCTGTAACATCAAACTGTGGTACCAGATAGTTTCTTCATGAATTGTTGAGATGGGCATTAAAGAACTCATTGAACTTCTGAAGAAGAATAAGCAATGTTTTGCATCAGGGACCCTAATTGATGTGACTCTGATGTGTTCATCTTCCCTTCTGTTTGATTTCAGTATTTTTTTTCTCAGAAGCTGTCATTTTCAGAACTGCTCATTTTCTCTACTTTGACATCACAGAATTCGCTATAGGAGAACTTCTAGTACCAGAGCCTACAATTTTTTTCACTCACACAGTTTGTAAGGAACTTGTGGATTTCCTTCCTACCAGGTAGATGGTGACATTTGAAAGTTTAATGTGAAGACTGACATATCAGTTCCATGTGCATCCCCAGGTCTCTGCTGAAGTAGAGTCAGAGAGCAGGCCCAGTCAAAACCTTATAAAGATAAGCCTAATTTAAAAATGCCCTCTCAGTTCCTCCTGGTGTTGAGCTTGTCCTCCACTAGTGGGAGCACAGCCTCATGCCTGCTGTCAAGTTTGGTGGCCTGGGGAAATGAACATTGGCTGCCCACTGGGGAGGGTTCAGGCACCATCCATCACTTCATTGATAGACTTGACCATGGTGGGAACTGATCTTTTTTTTCTCCGTGCATTTTACCCTCATGCCTGATGGCTATCACACCTCTTCCCAATGGATTATAACTCACTCACTCCCTTACTTGAGTTCAGGGAGAGAGCTGTCTGAAGGGGGCCATTAGTCAAGCAGCTATAAGGGTACTTATGCTCTGGCCAGCAACCTGACAAGGAGAGTATTTGTAATGGCAATAACCTTGCTGCAGGACAAGGGGATAATGCAATCTTTAAGGTTGTCACCAGGTAATGGCTTGGTGAGTCTAACACTGCCCTTGGGCCATGCATTGACATTGCTGCCACTCCCCTAAATGATGCATAGATAGTTCTGCTTCTCCCTTCCCTCCAGTATGGGCACACTTATCCACCCCAGCCAGCTCCAGCAAGTACCCAAGGTGCTAATTGAACTCAGATTACCTGGGCTTTAGCCATATGGTACACCAGAAATGGCCATAATGGCAACTGACCTGATCTTAGAGTGTTGTGTCTCAAGTCACTCGGTTATAGGTTGGGGTACTCAATACCATGGACTGTCCTTGTAGGAGTACCTCAGGCCAGTAAGGGCTTAATGGTGAAATAAAAAAGGATTCCATTTGGTCTTCCCGAACCTAGTCTCAGGGTTCATGGTCAGGACTTAAAACAAAAATGTCTGAAGTCTGTTGGGAAATGGAATGTGAGATATGAAAAGACATCCTAAGGAACATCGCCTGATGATATAAGTAGCACAATAAACAAACAACCAGAAACATTCTGCAGTTTTAATAAAATGATTACCCACTTTAAGAACAAGCAAAGCTTTCAGGTTACCCCTTCTTCAGAGCTTTCATAGACAGTTTATTGGATTATTATCGGACATAGTTTACTACAGTGGAATTCTTTTGTTGTGTTTGGCTGATGATATCAGTGCCAGAACCAGCAGAGATGTCTGATAGCCTCATATTGCCTTAGCAGATATGCTACCTGCTTCAGACTTTTTTCCCTGATCTCTGGCATGCACCTATGCAGGCTTATTCTTCTGGAAGTCTAAGTGTGAGCTTGACTCCAGAATAGAGGAAACTGGGGACTTCATCCCACCCTGCCTTCTCCAAGGAGTCTGTTTACTCAGAGGCTGTTGTCTCCAAGGGGTGCCTACTATTTCATTGAAAACAGATCATCAAACGGCATTTCTAACAGCATTTTGTTGAACATGCCATTCGTCAAACTGTTGTTACTGAGATGGTATTAAGATAGGGATGCGGAAGTTTGCCCTTTCCCTACTATAGTGCAATCTCAGAGTTGGTTATATAATTAGCGAGGGTTGAAGAGGGTTCATCGAACAGCATTTCTGATGAAATGCTGTTTGTTGAACTGATGGTTTGATGATATAATATAGATCCATCTCCAAGACAAATAAGACTTACAGCTATTGAAGTCCTCCTGTATGGCCTGGTGCTTGGCACACCTGACTGACTGAAGTGAGTCCTTGACTAGGTTTCTATCCAGTTCTTTTTTTCAACTAACTATATGCAAACATAAGTTTCGGCTGTGCCTCCTCATCTTTTTTAATTCTTATAATCTTTGTCAATGTCATATCAGTAAAGTAACATATCTAAATTAACGCATCTTCAAAATCAAAAAATTTAAAATAGTGTTCTGGTTTATCATTATGATGCTTGTAACCAAGTACTGTACAAGTTAAAATATAGAACTGTGTAAAATAGATAAAGAAAAAGCAACAACTAAAAAGACTGTAGGCAGTGGTACTAAATACTGTAAATAAATAATACTAAAAATGAATCAGTGTTACCAGGACAATGGAAGCATTTGCTTTCCCTGATACAATTATAAGATTGATTAGGAGTATATATGAGGGATCAGAGGTGAAAATTAAAATGGGTGGGGTCCTCTCTGACTTTTGCTTGAGTAGAGGAACCAGGCATGGTTGTCTGCTTTCCCCTTTGTTGTTTGCATTATATTTAGAACCATTGGCAAAGAACATAAGAGGCTCCGAAATTCAAGGATATAATTGGAATGGTAGTCAGGAAAAGCTGGCTCTATTTGCAGATGATGATATTTTATACATGACAAAACCAGAAAGGGACATTACAGTGTTGTGGAACATTTTAAGACAGTTTCAAATCTTCTCAGGATACAAAATTAATGAAGCTATAACAAAGGCAATAGCGGTAAATTATATACCCACACACGAACTGGTCCAACAATATCCATATTTATAGGGACATGATAAAATGAAGTATTTAGGAGTATGGATTGGAAATCAATCTGTTGTGGCAGCTATAGATATGTGGGAAGATAGTAAACAAACAGAAGATAATGCAAAATGTTGAGAAACTGGAAGTTTTGTTATATGGATATGGATACTAAGATACAAGCAATTAAAATGTTTTAATACCTTTAGTCTTATACACAGGTCAGGCATATTTTTAACAACCAGAGGAGATGCTGTGGATAGCAATTAAAAAAAGTTGACGGATTTTATCTGGGAAGGGAAGACAGCAAGAATCAAGTGGGATGAGCTTATTCTTCCAAAATAGAACAAGGCAGACTAGGATTACCCAGTTTGAGGAGGTACTTTAGAGCAACACAGTTAAGGCTCTTATACATAACACAAGCAGGGAGCATTCTAAGAACTAAACCAGCATGAGAAAAGAGATTCTGACGATAGGGATGATTGTGGTCAGGGATACAGATAATAGGCAAGAGTGAGCTGGAATTTATTGGAGAAAACTGGCAAAGGAACCAAGGTATTGGGAGCAAATAACTAGTAAGGGAAAGGTAATAGAATGGGAAGAGGCCAAGAATTTATTTGGACTGCAGGTTAGAGATTGCCTTCCCTATCAAGGGTTGATATCAGAATTTAAGTAAACAGAAAGAAATAGCGGGGTCCTAAATGAAAGATGAGGACTGGTAGAGTTTTTAATAAAATCTAGACCAGAAACTGCCATTAATAATGGAATAATTAGTAAGGCATATAAAATATTGCATGGTAATTATAAGCAATTCACAAAGAGACAATGGGGGAATATATGTATATCTCCCAAATATGCAACAAAGTGCAGAAGATTTAGGATCTTTTCCTGGAAGTGTTTACAATAGGTATTTTTATACCCCAAGTAGACTCCAAAGAATTTTTCCTCATGTGAATAGCAAATGATGTGGTAGGGAATATATTTTGTGGGAGTGTAATGAGTTGGCAGACTTTAGGGATTCCCTGCGGACCACTCTGTCAGAGATGCTGAGTGACCAGACTGGATTGATTGGGGAGATTATTTTTTTTTGAGCTTTGATAACAGAATCAGAATTGCCTAGACATAGTAAAGCCTTGCTGAGTGTAATTATGGTGGCTGCCAAAAAAGTGATTACTAGTAAATGGAAATCAAAGTCTAGAACAACTTTACTAAAAGTAGTGAATATAGTGTAGTAACAGAGGTAAAACAACTGGAATTGAGATCTTTAGAAAAGGGACGGAGCAAACTAGATAGGAAAAAATGGGAATTGTGGGAACAATATATGCAAAGAAGGAACGTGGTTTTAGAGGCAGGATTTGAATGAGCCATATAATGCTTAACTGACAATGACTGGATAGATTATAAGTGATGTATAATGTTTGCAACTACAGTTGTTTCAGTGGTGTCTGTGATGTATACTGTTTGCAACTGAAGTGGTGTCAATGTTTTTTTTTTTCATTTATATAAATGTAAGATTGCCTGCCTATGTCATACATGATAATTTAATAAGGATGTTTACTGGTAAAAAAAAAATGAATCAGTGCTGTATACCAGAGTCAGTGTTTTAGGATGAAATTTTAATACTAAACTTCTCTGAGATACTGCAGCCTTAATCTTAAAAAAATTACACATTAGAGTGTCTAAATAAAACACCTTTATTAAATTATCAGTGGTGATATAGGCAAATATATTTATATAAAAGTAATCAAACAGTATTAACAAATTCACTTTCACAAACATTAAACATCACATATAGTTTTCTATACATTATAGTCAGTCCAACATTAGATCAATTGTTCAGTTCCTGTCTTCTCTTAAATCTCATTTTTCCTCCAAAACATTTTTCTGCATGTATTGTTCCTACAGTTTCAATTTTTTTCTATGTAATTTACTCCTACCATTTTGTAAAGATCCCACTTCTGGTTCTTTTATCTCTGTTACAATTTTTACTACTTCAAATATGGTTGCTTTAGACTTGGGTTTCCATTTTCTATTAGCTATTATCATCTAGTGCAGATACAGATTCTTAGTTTTAGCACTTGAATTTGCTTGTTCATGCTCAGCACTTGTTCAGAACTTGTAAGCACTAAATAAGCTACTAATTACTATAGCACTCT
Organism: Protopterus annectens; assembly: GCF_019279795.1. NCBI lineage: Eukaryota > Metazoa > Chordata > Ceratodontiformes > Protopteridae > Protopterus > Protopterus annectens. The sequence continues at coordinate 1,490,700,543 of NC_056735.1, read as the reverse complement.
ATCTTCCTCATTACCTAGAGGAAAACAGTTTTTGTACTTACTTTTCTCACTTGCTTAGAGAAAAACATCTCTTGCACTCACTTTCCTCACTTATCTAGAAGAAAAACCCTGCAACTCTCTTTTTGCGTGGTCTTGCGCACAGAGCAGCGTCGGATAGCTGGGGTATACTATTCCCGGCTCACAAAGTCTGCGCTGTAAATTTTCCCTTAGAACTAGGCAAGCCTCAACTCAAGTGTTTCAGATCAGCTGCTCTTATTGCAGCACTTGCAAAACAGAAATCAGCATTTGTCCTAATCTCCTAGACAGCACTATTATTCTCCAAATTTCCTAGACAGCACTATTATAATATAGCATAAGACCCTCGATCATCCGCAAGACTTAAGTTCAATTTATTCTTCAAAGCATGTCCAGAGGTCAGCTTCAGGTGTACTCTCCAGTTCATCTGGTGGAAATGGGCATCCTGAGGCAATGTCACAACTGCCTCATGTATACAGACAACCCTCTCCTCTTACCTCTAGACACAAACACTTGTGAAAGATGCAAATACATAGCCAGACTGGAGGCTAAGCGCTCTCAACCCATGACTATAACAGACAGTCAAGAGGATAAGGGACACACTTGCATCACACCACCTGTCACACATGAATCTACAAAACAAGCACTGGCAAAATATACGCATAAATACACAAAAACATATTTGGAGGCACTAGGTACCAATCTGAAAAAGAAACAGTGCCCTCCAAAGCAGACAAGCAACCTGCACCCCCAAACACAAGCCAGAAAACACATAATTCACCTCAGCAGTGTGCCTCACAACAGCCCTTAAGGCAAAACACCATACCTAACACGCTAGTAATAGGAGACTCTATAGTAAGGCACATAGATGTTCCAATCACCAGGCTGAACAAGGAGAAGGTTACTGTCAGCTGCCTGTTGGGTGCTCAGATCCGCCACATAACACAGGCACTTAGGTCACTCCAGAACAAGTACAAGTATGATGCTGTCATTGTACATGTTGGTGTGAATGATCTAAGACGTACCTCCCTGGACTACATGAAAAGAGACATTGAGGAGCTCTCTGATCATGTAGCCCAAGCTGGTATGACCCTGACCTTGAGTAGCATACTACCTTCACCTAGAATGATACCACAATACAAAGACAAAATGATCAATTTCAACAATTGGCTAAGCTTCTGGTGTCATTCTAAGGGGATCCAGTGTCTGCCTGCCTGGGATGACATGATAGACAAGCCTCGCTGTTTTGCCAGAGATGAGTTGCACCTGTCACCCCTAGGTTTTTGAATACTAGCAAAGGCTCTTGCCGTCCCGTAGTGCCTTTTTTAGGCAAGGCTCAAAGGACAAACCAGCCAATGTAACCAGCACAGGTAACCAAAAACTAAGGGTAATGCTACTCAACGCCAGAAGTCTCAACCTCAAAATGCACACACTTGAGGCTCTCCTCAGCATGGAGAAAATTGATGTTTGTGCAGTGACGGAAACCTGGTTCAAGGCTCAAGAGAGCACCCCAACACTGCCAGGTTACAAATCATATCATACCTTCCGGCCTCAGTTACCAGATCGCAGTACAAAGGGCGGAGGTGTATCCATATTCATCAAGGATACCCATATCTCCAGGTTAGTAGCGCAGCATGATGCCCCAGAGATCATCCATGCGCAACTATCAGCAGGTAAAACCACATTTCAAGTCGTAGCCGGTTATAAATTGCTCACCATATCCCAAGATGCTCACTCTGCATTCCTTGAGACATTGGAAAATATAAAGGTCCTACCCAACACCATGATCTTGGGTGATTTCAACTACCCTGGCATAGACTAGGGAACTACCAATGTTCCAACTCCTATGTTCAGCGATTCATAGAATTTATAAATTCTAATGCCCTTGAACAACTAGTATGTTGCCCCACTAGAGGGGACAACATATTGGATTTAATCATCACAAATATGGACGCCCATTGTACCACACCCATTATCACCCCCTCCTTGGTCAGATCCAACCACAAACTGATAACTCTGGGCATCCTCACCCCTCCACCTCCCCCAGTCAAAGAAACCATAGTCAAAAACCTTTCCAAAGCAAACTTCAAACTACTTGCATCCGAAGTGGAAAACTTCACTATTCCCTTGCAGAAGGATAATGATATCCAGGATGCGGAATCCGACACCAAGGCACTCTATATGCATCTTCAGGATTGCATGGACCGTGCTATCCCAAATAAAACCAAGACTCCTTCCTCAAGCAAGAAGAAACCAGTCTGGTGGACCCCGGCCATAAGCAAACTTTACAATAAAAGGAGGAGACTTATACAAAAAAAGGCCAAATCTCAAGTAGAAAAATCATCCCTGATCAGCATTAGTAAGAAAATGAGGGCCCTCATCAAGTCAACTAAAGCTAATTTTGAAAAGAAAGTTGCCAAGGATGCCAAGGATAACCATAAGGCCTTCTATGGCTATGTCAAAAATCTAAATGGCAACGCTCGGGTCTGTTCTGAGCTAGTACAAAATGGAACAAAATACACTGACCCTTCTGACATTGCCAACATCTTGGCTGACAGGTTCAGTGCAAATTTCTCCTCCCCCCCCTCACCACCTACAGGGCCTATTACCATTCCAGGGGATTGTGTAAGTCCAATTATTACTGATACGTTGGTTAACAAGGCACTCTCTAAAGCTAACAACACTGCCTCCATGGGACCAGATGGTGTCCCAGGCTGTGTTATACGTGAGCTCCAAAAGGAATTAACCTCACATCTTAATACCCTGTTCAGTCTCAGCTTCTCCACAGGATATGTGCCCATAGAATGGCACACGGCAACGGTGGTCCCGCTACACAAGGGTGGGGCCACAACTGACCCTGGCAACTACTGACCAATAAGCCTGACCAGTCTGATCTGTAAGGCTATGGAACGAATCATTATGGAACTCATAAATGGAGAGATTGGAAACCTCCAGTTGCTGGACCCCACACAGTTCGGCTTCGTCAAGGGCAGATCATGCCTCCTGAACCTGGTGGATTTCTTTGAGACAGTTACTCAGGCTATAGATAAGGGAAAGGAGGTACACACGGCTTACCTTGACCTTGCTAAAGCATTTGACACCATTCCCCATTCAGGTATTATTGATAAGCTCACCAGCCTGGGCATAAACCCATACGTCACAAGATGGATCACAAACTGGCTCTCAGACAGATCCCATAAAGTAAGAGTAACGGGATCTATGTCCGAATCCAGACCAGTAATGAGTGGTGTGCCTCAGCACTCTGTCCTGGGGCCCCTCCTGTTTGGCATATACTTCTCAGAAGTACAGGCAAGCACAAAAGGGCTGTGGCTGACGAAGTTTGTGGACGACTGCAAACTGGGTGCTAAAGTTGAGTCTCCAGCTGACATGGAGATCCTCCAGAAGGGCCTAAATGAGACTGATGCATGGTGTTAAAGCCATGGTCTCAAGCTAAATGCAGAAAAATACGTAGTAATCCCCTTTGGAAAAAAACAGAGTACCCGCAAACTACAACATAGGAGGTAATCCCCAGAAATCTGAAGAAGAAATAAGGGATCTAGGGACCCAAGTAGATAGTCAGCTTTCCTTTGATAACCAGATTGCCAAAGTGGTTAGAAAATCCTTCTATGTGACCCGTCTGATCACGAAAGAGTTCACATCAAGATCTAAGGATGTAATGGTGCCCCTCTACTCTTCCCTCATCAGACCCATTATTGAGTACAATGCACCAATTGGAATGTACCTGGCTAGACATCTCCAGCAGCTGGAGAGACCACAGAGGTACCTAACCAAGAGGATTACTGGCCTCAAACAGTTGTGCAGCACGATTGAAAAAGCTAAGACTGTTCTCTGTTGCATACCGCTTTCTCAGAGGTGATCTCTGTCTAACGTACAGAGCCATGTCCAACCCAGAATTGTTGAACATGCTCCATCTTAGCAAAACCAAATCTGCTCGAGCTACACACTGTAGGGATATAAACTTCAACACAACAATGAATTGAACATGCTGGAGGGATAGATTCCCTTCGCAGAGACTTCCCTTACTATGGAACAGGGTCCCGATCTGCATAAGACAGAGCCCCTCACTATCACTCTTCAAGAGGAACCGAACCTTGATGAGTGAATGGGTAACAGAAAGTTCACACTGGGGATCACACCAACAGCACTACTAGATAGGGGCCAAGGGTACTAGCTGCTAGTACAAGGGTCTAGGGAACTACTAAAGGGGCGGTGAATACTGCACAACATGGCTGGGCTAATATATGCCTTCGGGCAGATAGCCCAGTACCAACCTATGAACCTATAATGTGTTGGCAGCCAGCAGAACTAAAGTTAATAAGGCCTAACTATGTGTAGGCTAATCAGATCCTGTATCCCAGCTCAAAAAATAATTTCCTTAGTTACACAAATTGGCTCCCAGTATTCCTGATAGAGTACTCTGTAGGGAAATCTTAAAATCTGCAAAATTGTTAGATTCTCAAAACATATGTTCCCAGTTACCTCTTTCTTCCCTGTTACACATTTGCCATCTACCTAGTCTTTAGAGTCTGTCTGGGGTATATGAAAGTACCTATGCAAACATTTCCAAGTAAAAGTCCTGTATGAATAATACTTCAAAGGCAGTGGGTGACCAACACAAACTAAAGTAACCAAATTAATGTCACCAAGACCCGAAGTTACTACAAACACAAATCTGCAAGAATCACTTTCCAAGACGTGTATTATTCTGCAATATTTTATATGCCCTACTAATCATCTCTTTTTTAACAGCAGCTTCTGTTCTAGATTCAACTAAAAACTCAACAAATGCAGGCCTTTCACTTGAGATTCCTCTATCCCTTTCTCTTTGCCTGTACTCTGATATCAATCCCTAACAGGGAAGGCAGCCTCTAACCTGCAGTCTAAATGTCTTCTTGGCCTCTTCCCATTCTTTTACTTTTCCCTCGCTAATTATTTGCTCCCAATACCTTGGTTCCTTTGCCAGCTTCCTCCAATAAATTCCAGCCCCCTCTTGCCTATGCTCTGTACCCCTAATTGAAGTCATTCCTATCAGGAGAATCTCCTTTCTCCATTCCTTAGTTGGTTTAGTTCTTAGTATACTTTCTGCTACTTTATGGCTGTAATATTCTGACTGATGGTTGTTATTCTCCTTAATGATCTGCATCCAAAGTCCCTATTTCTTTCATTTTCATCCTTCTTCATATTCATTCCTTTCCACTTTGAATTGTAGTTTTCTGCTTGCGTTTAGAGCTTTAACTGTATAGCTCTAAAATATCCCTTCAAATCAAGTAATCCTAAACCTCCTTGTTCTGTTGGAAGGAGCAACTTATGCCACTTCATTCTTGACCTTTTCCCCTCCAAGATAAAATCCTTCAGCTCTTTATTAATTAGTATCCACAACTTCTGCTCTGGTTAATAAAAATATGCCTGACCTTTGTATAACACTAAAGGCACTGAAAACATTGTTACCTCTTGTATCTTCCTATCTATATCCATAGGCAAGAGGTTCCAGTTTCTCAGTTTTTGTGTTATCTGTTGTTTAGTCTCTTCTCACATATCTTTAGCTGCCATAACAGTGTCCTTTTTAACCCATACTCCTAAATACTATATTTCATCATGTACTCATAAATATGGTTATTACTAAACCAATTCATATGTGGGTACACAGTTTACGGCTATAGCTGTTGTTTTATCTTCATTAATTTTATATACCAAAAAAAAAAAAAAAGTAACTGTCTTAGAATGTTCCATGACACTGAGATGTCCTTTTCTGGTTCTGTCAGGTACAAAATAATATCATCTGCAATTAAAGCCAACTTTTCTTGAATACCATACCAATTATATCCATGAATTTCTGAGTCCCTTATTTTGTTTGCCATTGGTTCTAAATGTAATGCAAATAAAGGGGAAAGAGGACACCCTCTGCCTGATTCCCCTGTTTAGACACAAGTTATCAGAGAGGAACACTCCCCCTTTGATTTTTGCCTCCGGTCCCTTATCATATATCCCTCTAATTAACCTTTATTATTGTATCAGGAAATACAAATGCTTCCATTGCCCTGCTCATAAAATCCCAGCTTACTCTATCAAATGCTTTCTCTACATCAGGACCCACCAACAACAGTGGTGTTTTCTTACACTCTGCTTCCCTTTGGATCAGCATTGTTCTATTAATGTTATCAAATGTTTGCCTTCTGTCAGCAAAACCACATTGATCCATATCAATCAATTTTGGCAACACCTTTGCCATTTTTGTAGTCATAATAGACACAAACATTTTATAATAATGATTTAAAATTACACACATCAGAGCATTAATCACACATAACTCATAGTTAAGCCTGGCAGCCATAACTTGCATTGTGTAAGATGTAATTGTCCCATATTTTTTTGGTTGGTATAAAAAAAAGAACAAATTACACATTCAAGTATTATTTATTTATTAGCATTTGTTTACCGGGATAGTCTGAATGGGCACAAGACCCCTTTTTAGCAGGGACCAAGGAGGAAAGCTCCACACAAAATACATACATTAAATTTTTAAAAGTTTACAGTAAGAAAAAAGTACAAGTCTGATAATACAAACAATTATCAGTTCGTGGTTAGAAGGCAGAAAGTGCATATTACAGCAATAAGTACACAGTCTTAACCACTAAACGAAAAGAGAAACAAATTAATAAAATATCATGAACATTAAGAACAGCAGAGCTGCAGTACAGAAATACCTTATTTGCATTGTACATGCCACAGACGTTGCTAAAGAATGTAAATAATTGGCAGCAAGATAGAAAAGAGTTAGATACGTGCAAACTGCAAATAAGTAGAGTGACTACAGTACAGTGTCCGTTATTAATATCCGTTACCAGGTTTAGGTTTCTGTACAACATTCATAGATGTGTGATTTGGCTGTTGTAAGTGGGGTAAGATATAAGCAAGGAGTAGTTTATAAGGTGCAGAAGACTGGGGGGCTATGAGTGGTAAGATAGCAGATTGTGAAGTAGAGAACGATGGCAGTTAACAGATGCAGATATATTGAACTGAAGTAAGTCTGGTGAACGGGAGAGAATGTGTAGTGCAGGGGTAAGAGAAAAGGCACAGGGAGGTAGCTAGAGAGGATTTGTATGTAAAGGGCAGGTAACTTGAAGAGGCTAGATTAAAAATATCCATTAGAATTATTGGTACTTACGTATTATCGCAACCACATTTTCGCTGTTGCGAAAAGCGCATACCTGCACAGATAGGAGTGCAGGAAACACTTGAAATGGTTATTCTAAGCTGTTAATACTGGAAACAAATGTACATTACTTTTTAGGAACAAGAAGAGTTTAAGAAATCCTCTTCCTGTTTTCCTGTTTTGCGTGCCTTACAGACGCCTCAAATCTTACATCCTGCTCTCTGCTGATGTAAATGATTCGGACTGGTAGGCTAACATCAGTTTAACAGCAGGTAGCAATTGCTGTCATTTTTAGTGCCCAAAGTATCAGACTCTCCTTTTTTTCTTTTGATAACAAAAAGCATTGCTAATAAGTGTAACGACTTTTTCATAGCCTTACATTCATAGCCATGTTAAAGTTGTAATTATCCGCATTTGTGACCATTTCTCCGGTTTCACTGCTGGTTGCAAACATATGTAAAAAATATGCAGAAAGCAATGCAAACCAGGCAAGTGTAAGTGTCATTACACGGTGGGATAAAGGTTAACGTCATATAATGTACCATGTGGAAAAAAAGCCAGATGATTTTATGGGAAGTGTTAAAATAGGTACTACCAAGGTTTCTGACCTGCCTGGCAGACCATTACATGTGGGTGAGTAAATATTAACAGTTCTTTGTACGACACCAGCCATGACAACTCAGGCATGCATCTGTAATGCACGCAAAACAGGAATAGTATTTCTTAAATTGTTCCTGTTCCTTAAAGTAATCTACACTTTTTGGCAAGTAGTAATAACTATGATTAACAGTTAGAAATGGCTCAGCCACTCATTTATCCGCAAGTAGGTGCTTTTCCCAACCACGGAAATCTGGTTGCGATAATACATAAGTACCGAATTATTTTGTGTGGATGGATATTTATTATATTTGGAGGGTGAGGATTTAGTGGGTATTAAGGAGTTTTGAGGTTTTACACTGTTGAATGGCAAGGACATTACCATGTTTCCATCCAGTGTAGTTAAAAGGTTAACAGGTTATGAGTTTGTTTTGGGGTGAGTGGGATGGAGTTCCAGATATTTGATACATAGAAGGATTTGAAGGAGTCACCTGCAGCATTACTGGAATTTGTCGCTAGTAACAGGTGTTTGTGGACTGAAGGGTTCTATTGGTAGAGTAGTGAAGACTTATGTTACTTATGCTGGGACAAGTATTTGATTTGTTGATTTGGTTGTGTGTGTTGACTAATTCAGAGAAGGGTAAGGTATGTTGCAGTTCAGTCCATTGAAGGTGTTTCAGGGATAAGCAGTGGTGTGTTCCTGTATGGGTTATTTGCAGCACATTTTGCTATTTTATTGTAATATTGTTCAAGTAGGAAGGGTTGGGTGGCTTATATAGTAAAAAAAATGGGAATACCATGTAAAAGTAGGGAGTAAGTAAGTTATGCCAATTATTTTCCTAGTGTCATCTGCAAGGTGTTTAAAGTGCACCAATATTTGTTTTTTTTCTACTGCTTATTTTAAATGAGAGTCACATTTCAAAATTTTCTCCATTATGGTCCCCCCTTTGTACACATGTATTCCTCATTGTATAGGTATTGAAGCAGTACGCAGTTATTTAACAAAGAAAAAATTACTCCCGAACGGTATTATTTCCACTATTTGTAGTTTTGTAGAAATAGTGTTAGAAAATAATTATTTTATTTTTGGCAAACAATATTATAGGCCAGTCATGGCATGGTGGGAAATGGATATATTATCCATGATAAAAGAAGAGTTTACAATTGTGTTTTATAAAAGATTTATTGATGATTTATTTTTTATAATAGAAGGTGATGAATTGACAGTAAATAATTTTATGATAAAAGCTAATAAATGTTCAGATTTCTTAAAATTCACCATAGGTGATGTAGGTTTATTATTTTAGATGTATGTCTATGGTGGGATTTGAATGACAATAGATTTCAAAAGTAATCATCCAAAACACATTGTTAAGAATATACCCAGAGGGCAATATATAATGACTAGTAGGGTTGAAAATTTGATTGAAGAATTTCATTTCATAACCTCATTATTTTTAGATAGAGGTTATGACATTAACAACTTAATGAATAGTGGAAATTAAATTTATTTCCAGCTATTTTAAATGATTTTGAATCTCAAAGTTTAACAAAAATCTGGAATGATAAATTATTCAAGGGAACCAGGATGTTTCAAAGATATTAGGCAGTAACCCACATTTTGTATTTAGGAATACTAATAACATTAAAAAAATGTTGGAATATAATAGAAGTGAATACAAGAAGGCTGATATAAACAAAAATGGTATGTATAGCATGAAATGCAAAGATGAAAAAATGCCCTATATAAACATTCCAGAAATTGTAATTTTTCAAAAATTTGAATATGTTAGAACAAAAGGAAACATTGTGGCAGATTAGGTTAAATTCTGATAAACATCCTGGGTTAAATGAAGCAATAAATGTGAATATAATATATTACAATTATTTAATTCAGTATGAATTGTGAGGAGAGTTGATTAATTAATTGTTTAATTGTTTTTAATTATTTGCTGATTGAGTGTGTATTTAAATGGTTTTGACTGGAACAACATTATTGGTGCTGTTACAAGTGTATTGCATTATTATGGTCCCCTAGATGTTTTGAGTGGGTTGCATGTCCAGTTTTGGTACAGGGGAAGAGGTTAAGTTGAAGAAATACTTCTGGTGAGAGAATTGTTTGGGGATAAATAGAACTAGTTTAGATTTTTTTTTTTTGTGGATTTAGGAGCAACTTTGAGTCAGTGAGATAACTTTCAATAGATACTAGGGTTTCTTGGGTTAACTGTTGCAGTTTTTCCAGATTTTTGGCAGAGAAGATTAAGGTTGACTCATCTGCGTACTTGATGATGGTAGCATGTTTACTTGCAATCTGGAGGTTGTTTACAGATATGTTGAAAAGAATCGGGCCCAGAAGAACCTTGGGGGACATCCACTGCTACAGTTAAAAAGGAGGAAATGTCTGCCTGCCATTTTCATGGCCTATTGTCTGCCAGTGAGATAGCAAAAAAGAGAGCTGGTTGACATAGCCCTAAGGAAGAGAGCCAATTTTGGTTATTGGTTTATTTAGTTGTGGTTTTGGTTAATGGTTTGTGATGTAAAATACTTGCAGCTGGGATTATGTCAGTATTGTTTGTTTTCATTTATATAAATGTATGATTGTCTATGTCATAAGTGATTTAATAATTTAGTATTGAAGGCCTTAGATAGATGTAAGGATACTGCAGCTATGAGGTTGCCTTCATTTCTGCTTTGGTTAAAGGAGTTGGTGAAGCTAAGAAGGGGAGATATAGTACTGTGGTGTGAACAAAATCCATGCTGGTTGGGAGACAGGAGTCCATTATCAGAGAGAAGGTTAAGTAGCTGAGTGTAGATAGCGGATGCATTTTTCAAGAACCTTAGAAAAAAACTGACAGAATGGTGGTGGACTGATTAATAATTGGAAAAATATGTAGAATTCCCACCTTTATACAGTGGTAATATGTAAGATTTTTCCAGAGCTCTGGGTTATAGCTTTTTCTAATTGAATGGTTTAGTATGGAAATGGGATAGACCACAGCATCAGCTCCAAGTTTAATGTATTCTACCTGTAGGTAGTCTGGGGCAAAAGTAGTGAGTTTTATCTTAAGGAGGCATTCTTGATAGTGGAGGTAGGTATTGGTGCATTGAGCACTTTCAGAGGATGGGGAGGGTTTAGTGCTGTGGTTTTATTAGAGAGGCTACCACATTGTTGAAATGTGAGTTGAATTGGCTGGCAGTGCTTTCATAGATATTACTTAGTGAGGGACTTGGTTGAACAGATTGACCTGGAAGAAGGACTAAAGACCAGAACAGTTTAGGGTTGAAATGGTTAAAGGTTTGTGTAATACATGTTTGTCTAATTTGATTTTGCTTTTAGCTAAGTTTTTTAATTGTTTATATTTCAGTAAATTATCTTTAGTTTTATTCTCTTTTTTAGTAGCACCAACTTCTGTCTCTTTGATTCATTAATTACTAAGTTTGTCTCAACAGCTGTGGAGCTGGATTAAGTTTTACTCTTTTAGCTCTAATAAAGGCCCGTTCATTTAGAATATTTAGAGAAGTGATGTTGGAAAAATATACTGTTATATCTGGTTGGACAGTGGAATGTGATTGGTGCTTGTACGCATACTTTACAGAGCTTTCCCAAAGTAAGAAATCACTTCTTATCTGTCGTGTTTTTAGTGCTAACATTTTATGTAAAAGGAGCAGCAGTCTAACACATTTTGAAAACACGAGGGTTATACTATTCGTTAAGACTAGTAGTCGCGGTGGTGGTGCTGCGGTAGCGTTGTCGCCTCACAGTAAGACGTTGTCCTGTTCGATTCTCATCGAAAGCATCTTCTCTGTGGAGACATACGTAAATGGGCGTACCTTCGTTGAAGGTTGTACGTCAGGGCTGGCAACTCAGTATGTAAAAATCTACTACCAATCATTAGCGGACCGGAGGTCCGCTGTAGCGACCCCTAACCGTGAAAAGCCGAAAGATACAACATACTATTCCTTAAGACTGCAGTTACTCTAATGCAGTTTTGAAAGAATAAAGTTGTGCGAAACATTATGGCTCCACCACAAGCAAGTTTTCTTCAGTTAGCTTCAGTTTACTGAGCATGCTTGTGGAGAATAGGGGAACCAACTAATCTGGCTGAGAGAACAGAAAACAGTAATCAATTACTTGAGAGAGAAAATGGCCAGTCACTCATGTAATAAATACTGTTCAGGTTTGGAAGTCTGGATTCTGTAGTAGAATACTGTGCTTTCACTAATATTGTAAGAAAAAGTATGATAATATCTAGAACAGCAATCCACTATTAGCCTTAAGCAAATAATGCAGTGGCGCTCTACATCTTTCGTAATGGTACGTCCAATGCCCCTGCTGAAAATGTACCTGTGTGACTGAGGATGCGTGAGCAGTATACAGGTATCTTTTTTTAACAAAACAAAATGGATGGTGTTTTATGGATGGTGTTTTAGAGAAAAGCCATCGTGTTCAGCTGAGAGACACAGCTAAAATGGAAGTACTGCACAAGATAAAAAGAGGATAAGTAGCATTCACCCATACAGCATAAATCGAAATTCAGGACAAACGTTGCTTACTACAGCCATTAGTCTACTATATATATATATATATATATATATATATATATATATATATATAAGTATTTCAAATTTGCTCCATAGCTGTGACTTTATAAGGATGTGTTTACCATAGGCAGTGATCATCACATGCAATATGTGCAATCTGTTAGGATTAAAAACTGCAGAATGTAACAGCAGCTGGCAATCATTCAGTATGTTTACGTTGTACAGTACATGACTATACTCATTCAGTATGTACAGTACATGGCTATTACTATATCAAAGCTATGCAGTGTGTTAATGACAGATCACTGTTAAGCCTGACACCCGTATTAGTCATTATGCAAGATGCAAGTCTCTGTAATGTTATGTTGGCATAATACAGTGGATATAAAAAGTGTGCACACCCCTGTTAAAATGTCAGTTTTTGTGATATAAAAATGATACCACAATAAATCATTTCAAAACTTTTCCCACCTTTAATGCGATCTATAACCTGTACAATAAAATAAACAAATCTGTTAGGGGAAAAATATAAAGAATAAAAACGCACAATAAGCTGGTTGCATAAAAGGTGCTTCAACAAAGTATTAGTTTAAGAGTGTGCACACTTATGCAACCGGCTTATTGTGTGTTTTTTATTGTTTATATTTTTTCCCCTAACCAATTTGTTTGTTTTATTGTACAGGTTATAGGTCACATTAAAGGTGGGAAAAGTTTTGAAATGATTTATTGTGGTCTCATATTTTTATATCACAAAAACCTAGCATTTTAACAGGGGTGTGTACTTTTTAATATCCATCGTACTTTGGCATCACCCAGATATACATATTTTTATTAAAGAAAAATAAAGAGGAGGTCAAAGACATGTATAGAAGGATATTTTTTAAGAAATTAATGTATTGATAATGCACTGACTTTCCATTTTTTGACAAGTAACAGAGTAACTCTTAAGTGACCTAACATTTGACCAACAAAAGATGCTGATGTCTGTGCAGCCCCTGAACCATGGTTCAAGGCTGTAGAAAGCACCCCAGCTGTGCAAGGTTACAATGTCTTCCACACATACCTCTCAAGTGTACCTCATTACAAGGAAAGTACCTCATTTGGGGTCTTAAAAAGTTCATGTTCCTGAAAGTTCCTTGAAGTTAAACATTGAAATACTCTGTCACACATTCAGTGTTAGGAATTTTTTTTAAGTGAAATCCATGGTAAATAGAAATTAATCATATTAATTCATTAAAAGATCTTCTTTATAAGTAAAATCAGCATATTTTAACCATCCTATGGCCTTCCTAGTTGAAGTTGTTAGTAAGCCATTAGCATGTGTTCCACATTTTGTCCATTTGTTCCACATTATGAGGGCTAGTATTTCTCATTTTGGAGATGGAAGGTTGAGAGTTATGCTTCCACATGTTCAGACCTCAAAATGAGCATAAAAGAACCAGGTGGAAGTGTAGTCATCTTCATTAAAGCCAAGTACACCCAGAAATTGGTCAAATAGTACAACTCTCTTGAACTAATCCATGACCAGTTAACTATAGGCAAAACACCATACCACATCACTGCTAGCTATAGGTCCCCTCTATGAACCAAGGAAAGCACAGTGCCTACCTGGATTTACTGAAGTCACTTGCCATACAGCCCAACACCTTAATCATGGGGGATTTCAATTATCCCTCCATCTACTGGGTGACATACACAAACTCAAACATGCTTGCCCAGAGGCTCCTGAACTTTGTCAGTGCAGATGCTGTGGAAGATAATCTGTACCCCCACAGGGGGCACTAATGTCCTTGACATAGTGCTCACCAACATGGGTGGTCACTGCCCTGCCCCCTGTGTGATGCTCTCCCTGGTAAGGTCGAACCATAAATCAGTGTCATTCAAAGTAACTGTTGGACCCCACACCCCCAAAGGAGGAAACAACTAAGGAATTTCTCCAAAGCAAACTACAGCCTACTAAGTGATAGTATAAAAAGTTTTATAGCCCCTGCAATTGCAGGCAGTAATGACTCCTATGCAGAGATGTATACAAGTGCCCTGTATAATCATCTTAGCAACTGTATAGACTCAGCTGTACCTGACCAAATTAAAACCAGGCCCTCCCAAAATAACAAGCCACCTTGGTAGACATCTAGTATAAACAAACTGTATAACAAAAGGAAGAAACTGATGTCCAAGAACAAGAGGCAACTGCCTCTGCAGAGGAAGAATTCCCTCCACAGATTGAACAAGCAAATTGGAGGTCTTGCAAAGTCCTTTAAAGCTAATTATGAAGCTAATCTAGCTTCCCTAGCCAAGAACAATCATAAGGCATTCTTTAACTACATCTGAAATATGAAACGGAATGCCGAGCTAGGTGCCGAATTAGTGGTAAATGGTACCACTCACAATATACTGGAGGAAAATGCCAACATGCTAGCTGACAGATTTGGTACAAACTTCACTACCCTATCCCTGCTAGCCATACCACAAAGTATACCTCCTACCAGTTCTCTACCTTGTATCTCTAGAGATTAAATCATATATGCACTCTTCAAGGCCAAAAATACGGCCTCAGTGGGACCAGATAACATCCTAGGTTGCTTACTAAGCAATCTAAAATAGGACCTAGCTGACCCACTTGCTATTCTATTTAACCATAGCCTGAGAACTTGGTTTTTACCAGCAAGTAATGCTTTGCATAAAGGAGGGTCATCAACTGCCCCTTGGAGCTATAGACCCATTAGTGTAATCAGCCTCATCTGCAAGGCCATGGAAAGGATAATCATGGACCTTATCAACAAGGTCATAGGCAACCTTCAAACTCTAGACCCAAACCAGTTTGGCTTTGTTAAGGGTAGATTGTGATTATTGAACCTGGTACAATCCTTCGGGAAACTCACCAAAGCCCTGGTTGAAGGTAAGACAGTGCATACCACCTATCTGAACATAGCCAAAGCCTTTGACACAATTCCCCTCTCTATATCTTTGAAAAACTCTTCCAGCTAGGTGTTAAAATTATCATCACTAGATGAGTAGCTGACTCACCAATAGAACACATACTGTCAAAGTTGGTGACTCTACCTCTACTAGTAGACCTGTCACCAGTGGTGTGCTGGCACCGCAAAGATCTGTATTGGGCCCTTTAGTATTTGGAACCTATTTTTTGGAAGTCCCAGTTAAAATAGATGGCCTTTGGCTTGCTAAGTCCGCTGATGACTGTAAACTAGCGGCAATAATTGCGTCGTCCCCCAATGATGTTAACATATTACAGGAGGGGCTAGTACAAACAAATGACTGGTGCCAAAGTCATGGTCTAAAACTAAATGCAAAAATGTGCAATGTTATCCCATATGGCAAAACATAATTCCACAATAATTACACTGTTCACAGCACCCTCTAAGTTCAAATCCAGTGGTGTGAGATCTGGGAACACAGATCGACAGAAATCTGAACTTTAACCACCAGGTTTCCACTGCGCATCTCATAAGTAAGGACATCGCATCCAGGTCTAAGAATGTTATAACCCCACTTTACTGACCCTAATCAGACCATTAATAGAGTACAATGCTCCCTTCTTCATGTATCTCACCAGACACCTGCAGCAACTAGAAAGACCACAGATGTTTCTCACAAAGAAGATACAGGGCCTCCAAACCATGACCTACATGGTTAGACTGAAAGCTCTGTCACTGTACTCTGTATCATAGGCTACTGAGAGGAGAATTGTGCCTGGCCTACAGGGCAGTCTCTGACCCCAACCTGATGGAAATGCTGCACATCCACAAATCAAATGGCACTAGAGTCATTTGCTCTAGGGATCTCAACCTTGCCAGTGACATTAACAGAACATGCTGAAGAGACAGGTATGTCTCCCAGAGGTTGCTGCTGCTCTGGAATAAACTTCCAATTCATGTGAAGCAGAGCTCCTGAATGACACTATTCAAGTGCAGCCTGGACAAATGGATGGGTGACTGCAAATTCACCCCAGGGGTGGCACCCATGTCCCTGATGGACAGGGGTAGTCGGTGCTGATCTGTAAAGTACATCCATCTAATCAAGGGCAAATTGAGGCAACCTGGGATTAACATGACTTGGTTTTTAAAGGCTGTAGGGATGCTAGCCTAGTAACCTCCTGTGAACCTATGAACCTATAAGAATCCCTTTCTATATTGCCCAGCTTATAAAAAAGGGATTTTGTCTAGCTCTAGGGATGTCATTGTTTCCCTCTACTCAGCCCTCATTAGGTCAGTGATTGAATGAAATGGCCACTTTGGCATTTATCTGTCTGGGCACATGCAAGAACTGCAACACCCACAGAGATTTTTACTAAAAGGATACAAACCCAGAGCTGTTGGACATGCTACACTTAAAGAAGTCCCAATCCATCAGAGCCACATGCTCCAAGGACCTAAATCTTGTCATCACAATGAACAAAACATGCTGGAGGGATAGGTTCCTGACCCAGAGACTCCCCATACTTTGGAATAGACTGCCTATATATGTCAAGAAGAGCACCTCCTTGGCCCTCTTCAAAAGGAACCTTGACGACTGGATGGGAGATAGGAAATTTACCCCAGGGATCATGTCAGTAGCCCTACTAGACAGGGGTCCAGGGAAGTAAATATTGTGGAAGAAATAGGAAATTGTTATGGCTAGGCTTGCATAGGCCGTAGGGCCGATAGACTAGTACCAGCCTATGAACAACATGTCCTACATGGACTGACTAAAGCCCTGTCACTATACTCGGTATCCTACAGACTGGGTGACCTGCATCTGACATACAAGACATCCTCTGACCCATTACTGATAGATTTACTGCACATCAGCAAGTCAAATGACATCAGAAATATTCAGTCTAGGGATCTACACCTCTTCTGCAACATCAACAGAACAGATGGAGAGACAAGTATATTTTGCAGAGGATACAGCTGCTGTGGAACAGACTCCTCATCCACATAAAACAAAGTTCATCCTTGTCCATTTTCAAGCAGAATTTAGATCTATGGATGGGAAACAGAAATTTTACTCCAGGACTACTCCCCTGTACACTAATGGACATATGCACTTCCTAAATGCTTTATCTCATGTGTGGGTCCCCTCAAATTATGTATGGTTTGATCCCAGTTATTCTTAATAGGAGTAATGTATAATTATTGGTCATGGGATGGGTATGACCAATCAGTAATCAAATGGGATAGGCTATTTTGAGCACAAAAAGGGAGACTGGCTTGGCTTAAAATGACCCACAAGGGCAGCTAACCTAGTATTTATCAACGAACCTGTAATATGAATAATTAGTGACAAACAGTGATTAATGCCTCTACTGCAGGACATCCTAGATTAACATTCATAGTGTCATTTAGTTAATCACTCGTTTTCCTTTCTAATACTGCCTATTATTAAGTGGTAAGTCACTAAGTTAAAGAAGCCAAGCCCCAAAAAAAAGTCAGTACTCCATAAGGAGCTGTGGATGTGAACTGGAAGTATTCAAAAAAGTTATTATAGGCTTGATTGAGTTAAGAGTTTCTTTAGTCAAAGTGTTTGATTAGTTCCACCTTCATTTGCTTACTCTATGCAAGTCATTAAACCAGACAGTGCTTCTAGGTCACCCATGAAAAGGAATACTTATCCAGTTAAGAAATGCATAAATAAATAAAATTCTGAGATTGGTTATATAGGTATTTAAAATTGTGAATGTTGTAACTCATTTTACACCCTGAAGAAAGATAATGCATCCAAAATGTTTTTGGCTTTAATGAAGTATTAAACATAACAGTCAGGTGTTTGTATTTATATTTGAACTTTACTGTCTGTTAGCTTATGTTGCCCACCTTCTCAAGCATGTTTGAAGACTGTTACTGTCATCCCCTACTACAGCTTTTACATTCTTATTATCAGGGAGCTTGATCCGTTTTTTTTTTTTTTTTTGCTTGCCTTTGTTTGTAGTAAACACTTTGACGAGCACAAGCCCGATGGCCTGTCCTATGGCACTTAACAGTTTACCTTCTTGTTTTGTGCACTAACCACTTATTTGCCGTGCTTTGTATCCCTCATTATACGTAGTTGTCACCCATTCCACCATTGTCTCTTCTCTCTCCTACTGCAACCTTCTTCAGTTTACATTCCAAGCTTGGTTGTGGGACAGAGTTAGAGGCTTTGCTGAACAATGACTCAGTCATAGGATTGGATCTGGTCTGTCTTCTGTGCTTTGTCTTCCCTCCAGTGGTAGAACAAGTGAAACAGAGACCCCTTGTTAATGGCCTCTCTGGTAAGGTTGACCTTTTGCTTATGTCACTTAACTCAGTTTAAGAATTAGCGAGCTTTGCTGCATTGTTAGGGATCAGAAAGCACAGAAACAGGTATTTTGCTCAGTGATACCTTCCAAAGACAGAGGGAAGACATTGTCACTGACAGTGATTGTCTTCTGGTCAAATGAAGTAATGCCAAGTGATCAAGTGGAGTCAGGCCATAACTACAAAAGTACACCAAGTACCTCTTAGTCAGTCAGTCAGTGTTTTTAGTAGTGGAGTAAGAAGAGCAAACAAACTCTTGTCCTATAGGTAGTCTGTTTTCCCTTAAGTTTGTTGAAATTGATAGCCAATACTTCCCCTTACACTCTTGATGGAAGGGATCCTGGAGGTTTGTGCAAACAAGACAGAGCGGACAGAGGGGTCTCCTGATAAGGGATAGAGTCCGTCAGTCTTTTCTTGCATGTGTGTGAGGTTACTATAAAAAAAGAGTGAAAAACAAATTAAAGAGTAATATTATATTAAGGGATTCATGAATACCAAATGTCTATTGTTCACTGTACATTTTTAATCTTCACTGACTGAAAATTGTATTCTATGCTAAATAGTCTTGCCATGAAATGCATTCAGTTCCTGGCTGGATTAGACTTGGTCCCAGTGGTGCTGCTTAAGCAAACAGTTTATAGAAAGTACCAGAATAACTGCAACTGCATTTAATTGGATTTCTCATAAAAATTAGATGTCAGGCATTTGCAGTCCTGTCTACAAAAGAGGCCTCTCCATTTTCTAATACTGTTTCTACTGTGTTGGCAGGTACTAGAAATTTGTCTTTCTCAGCTTCTGGTTACAACTGAAAACTCTGAAAGGTTATTGCATCTTGAAACTACTAAATAGCTTGCAGAAAATGACATTGTTTATGCATTCTTCTGTTCAGCTGGTGCTGGTGTTGCATGATAGTGATTTGCATGAAGCATGCCTTTCGTTGTGTCAGTATAATTCTGTTCTTGCTGATCATAGCACCAGCTATAGTGAAGAAACAAATAGGATGTATGTAATATTGTTTAATTTGCATTTGGAATGATCACAATTCCACTTTACCTGCAGTTTTTTTTTCTTTCAGAAGTGTGAGGTTTATAAGCTCATTCCTCCACGTTTTCATTGTTCAGTGCAGCCTTGTTATAAGAACTCCAGTTGTTTCATTATTATGTGTCCATATATGTTCTCTTTTATTTTTATTTATATTTTTTGTAAAAGAGTACCCCTTGATTTTACCCTCTTACCTGTTTCAGGCTTCAATCCCTGGTAAATCTATGTGTAATACTGTCGTACGCTGAAATACGAATGGCACACAGGTCTGATAAAGTGAAGTGGTTGTAACAGTGTTATTAACATCCCAATGGCACTTACCAAATGCCTTTCATCTCAGTGTCAGGCTTGCTATACAAGATATAAAACAGATTACCTTTAGACAGTGAGTGCACTGTACTATATAGCAGTTTGGAAATCTCTTCCTATGCTTTAACTTACTGGTAGGACCCTGACTACAGTTTGAAAGTGCTGATATAACTTGCCACAGTTTATGACAGCAGTTTCACAAGTTATAGGCAAGAGTGTGGTTAAATGTTTTATAATAAGAATGTTTTTTCATATAAAATGTAGATAACTTTTAATATTGACAGCTAATACAGGTTAACATCCATCGCAGACTGCTTTATCTCCTGCTCAGTGCTCTGTGATGGTGTCATTTTGATTCTTTGATTCTTCTGTGCTTGGCTAAAACAAGGCTACACTACACTTTAAACTGTGGTCAAATGCTATATCTTGCTTAAAAGCTTAGATTTCCCTTTTGTACTTCAAACATTTATGTCAACTGGTTTGTTGCCCACTTCTGCCCTTGAATCTGTGACTTGCCTCTCTGAAACATCTGCATGTTTTAATATTTCTATGCAATTTCCTCAAGGTCTTCCTTCCTTCCTTTAGTAATATGACTACAGGAACAGACCAGTTTTTACAAGGCATCAGCAGACCCTTAGGAGCTGTTGATAGATAATAATACCTACAATAATGTCTGATGTCCTTGTAGCCAAAACGTTTTCCAGGAGTACATTTACAGACAGAGTTACCCTGAGTATGCCTTTCTTTCTTTTCTGGCCATCTCTGTGTGCTGAATGCCTGTTCCAGAAGAAACCTGATGTTTTTGGCACAGCAGGCATGAATTGAGGCAGTACTGAATTTAGCCATAATGTATACAGTGTGTTTATTAGCAGACCAGAGTTCTGCTGTGGTGACCCCTAACCGGGAAAAGCCGAAAAGACAAACAGCAAGTATACAGTGTGTTTAAGTACCATATTGTATGTTTTAGTGCTTGAGCATTGGAAATTAAGGGTTCACATACTAATGGCGTTTGAATCGCATTTCTTAAAAAGAGACATGAATGCATTACATAGATTTAATGATTGGAAACAGATCCTTCTTTAGTGTGTGTGCAACCCAAAATATACTGAGGTTTACATTGCAAGAGTGCTGTGTGTTTTATACTGGTATTATTTCACATGAGGAGTAATTGTGGTGAAAGTTAGTAAGGCACCTAAGAGATGCTTTCTTCAGCTGTCTCAGTAATGTCATCTTCTGCTCACTCGGGGAGGTGATAAGACTAGATGAACCTGAACCTGTCTAGGGGAGCCTACAGTTCTAATGTGTTAGGAATCTCACAGAAGACCTATTTTAAAGCTGTATGTCTGCACTGCTGATGACTGAGATATGCATTGAATGCTTTGCCTTGGATCAAGATGGAGTTTCATGTGAATATGTGATGTAGAAGAGGAAGAAGTAACATCTGTAGATTAGATCTTCTTCCCCTGAGCTTAAGACAATGCTGCTGATAGCATTTCAGCTAAGATAAAGTGTACTGTCAAGGCTAGGTTGACAGCAATTTTGAAAATCTTATTTGGTCTGACACAGGGTTAAAAGCATATGAGTTAGGCTCATACTTAAACACCAAAAGCAGCTCTTTAAATGAAGAGTTTATCTTCATTGCTCACACGTATTCATGAAGTATGAACAAAGAGGAAAAGTAGTCATGCCATAGTGAAAGTAGCATGGCTTGAATCTGGAGAGTCATTCTCGTGATTTCAGTAACAGCACATCCAGTTTAGTTCTGGTACTTGTCTGTTACCAGATCCTATGCTTCATGTCTCATATGTGGCTAGCTAAATATTTTTAATAGTATTCAGGTCCATCTCTGTATTTTCTTTCAGAGTTCAGGTCGTCATCAGTATGCTATAAAAACAGAGGTATATGCCCCCTCATAATCTGATTCTTTTAATTGCTAGTCAGAGACAATTTACAAAATAAACAGAATATTAACTCTGAAATAAATAAATAATGCTGAATATCTTTTCAAATCAGTGAAACTTAATGTGTGTGAAATATTGCATTCAAAACAGACTTCTGCAGGTTTTCAAAGGACAAGTGGCTCTGGCTGTACACATTTGTGCACCTGCAATCCTACTCTGCATTCATGTGTCTAATAAATACACATCACATCTGTTTTGCGGTGGATATTATAACATATCAGTTTCTTTCTGTTTTTTTTTTCTTTTCTTTTTTTTCAAAGAATTTTATTAAATAATTATTAAAATGAACAAATATTTCCATGAAATATAACATTTTTTCTTTAAAGTTAAAAAACAAGAAAATAAAAAAAACTTCTAATATATAAACCAATGTAACTAAACTATGTACAAATACATTCATCATGCAAAAAAATGTCTTAATGTAGCTGTAGGATTAATAAAAATCATCTGTTTACATAAATTAATAAACTATTTTTCTAGAAGTTCATAGATGATATTCCATGAATTATATAATGTAGTATTCCTAGATTATCTAGATTTAATAGTTAACATTTCCAAGTTACGTTTCAAGGAGTATATTTTTAAATTCCAAGAATGTAGGTGCTGTACTAGATTTCCAATTCTTAGTGATTGCTTTTCTAGCTATAGATAGTATAGATCAAACCAAAGGGTACTTATTCTCTTTTACACAATCAGGAACAGGAGTATTAAATAAAACAAGTGATTTAGATATAAAGACATTATCAGTAAAAATTGTTTGCAACAAATTATTGATATCATCCCAAAATGTTCTTAAATATATGCAATTATAAAACATATGAGACCAGTCAACATTCAATTCAATATTACATCTCCAACATGTTATATTCTTATTAGAAAATATACTTATATTATGAGGAGTGATAAATGATCTATTTAAAAATCTCCATGTGAATAATTTCCATTTTAAAGAAAAAGTAGTCATACTTGCTGATTGTAAAATATTCAAATTGTCTTTCTCAGAAGGGGGATTATTATTAATTAAAGAAAAATATTTCCAATAATTATCTGAATGTGTATCTAAATCACATTTAATTGCCCTATAAATGTTTGATAACTTGTTATTAGCAGGAGATTTATGCAAAACTGATAAAATCATATATTGTATCAGCTTGGGAATTTTTTTCCTAATTATAGGAGACATAGAATCCAATTTATTTAATACATATTGTCTAGCTTCTTGAAGCTCTAACCATAAACAAGTATCAAGTTTATAGTCTTCCAAGAGTAAACTATTGAATTGTATCTTATTATGTATCATCATTTGGTGCCAAAATATTAAATGCTTTTGCTGAAATATAGACATTTTTGTATAATCTGAAGAGAAAATAGATCTGTGTATGTAGGCTATAGGGAAGAGTAAAAAAAGCCAATCCTTATAGATATTATATTTAAATATATAATTTTTTAATTATTTTAAGAGAAAAACTATATACTTAGAGTTAAGACTCAGAGAAGAAAATTCAGAAATATAATTTTTTAACCTCCAAATAAATGGATTATTAATTATATTTAGCTTATAGGAACTGTTTATATCTTTGGTATTTTGTGACAATACCTCTGTAAACTCTTTCCACTTAGCAGTGTATTCCACATCAATGAGATGAGAGATTGTATTGAATACTGATGAAATTGAATACATTTCTAAATTTGATAAGGCTATACCCCCATTATTCCAATTATACATATAGTATGTTAATGCAATTCTTGGCTTATTTGGTAACCACAAAAATTTCTGAATCATTGAATTACATTTTTTAATTATTTGGTAAGAAGGACGTATAGATAAAGATTGAATTATACATAAGATTTTTGGGGAGAAGGATCATCTTTATTATTAAAAGTTTATCATCCATAGAAAAGGGTAATTTGTTCCATTTATTTATTAAATGTTCTATCTGTAATAGACTTTTATTATAATTTATTTGAGTGGTATCGTTAATATTGTTAGTAATAATTATACCTAAATATGCTATTTGTTGAGACTGAGCTATATATTCATTAGGTATATTGTATTTTTTGAACCTGTTAAAAGAATTTGTGTTTTATTGTTATTAAAAGTAAGGCCGGAATTTTTTTGAAAATATTCCATGTTTTTAAAAAGTTTTTGTATAGATTCCCTTCTACTCCCAAGAGTAATCAATATGTTATCTGCAAACATTTGTATTGTAGATGATATAGTGGGGTTTAGTTTGTATCCTTCAATATCTGTATCATGTCTTATTAAATTTGCCCATGGTTCCTTAACTAATGAAAATAATAGAGAGGATAAAGGACACCCTTGCTTAGTACCTTTTACTATTGGTATATTTTGAGATATACTAGTACCAATTTTAACATAAGCTTGGCTACCTTCATATAACAGAGTGATAAGATTGATAAAATTATTGGAGAAATTTAATTCCTTTAATAGAGTGAACAGATATCCCCATGTAACTGAGTCGAAAGCACAATTTATATCTAAACTAACTAGGGTTAAATTTGTTTTAAGATTTTTCACCGAATCAATTAAAGTTAATATTCTTTTAATGTTATCATATGAAGTTCTCTTTATTATAAACCCAGTTTGATCACTATCAACTAATTTGGGTAAAAGTGTTTTAAGCCTTTCTGCATAAATGGGCATAAATATTTTGTAATCAGTGTTTAATAGGGAGATGGGTCTATACGAGGTACACTTAGAGGGATCTTTGTTAGATTTTAAAATAGGAGAAATAAAAGTGTATTTCCAAGAAGGTGGAATTATGTTTTTGTCCTGAACAAGATTAAATACTTTATAAAGCAATTTTAGAGCATTTATAGGTAGTAATTTGTAAATTTCAGGAATGATGCTGTCATTACCTGGTGCTTTATTTTGCTTTAATTTAGTAATGCGAGTTTGAAGTTCTTTGAAAGATATTTGTTTATCAATAGAAATCCCTTGTTCCTGTGAAAGTCTTGTTTTAGTGTATTTATTAATAAATGTTTTTATTTCCTCTTTAGAGTTAATTTCGGTAGTTTGGTTGATGTTTATAAAAAACTCTCTAAATTCAGTTAATATATTATGAATTTCCAATACAATTTTTCCTTTTTTAGGGGAGAATATTTCATTAATATGATTAAATCTATTTAATCTTTTCATTTTATTAGCAAGGATTTTTAAGGATTTAGGGTTAGAAGAGAAATTTAGAAACTTGAATTTTTCTATATTGATCATAGTTTTATGTTTTAATATTTCTAGATATTTATTATTTAACATATTTATTTATTTTCTTTTATCTGATATATCTTTATCACCCATATTACTAAGTTTTAAAGTGTCTAATTTACATTGTATATCTTGCAGCTCCTTATCCCAAGCTTTCTTTTTTTTGTTGTACCAGTTCAATATCCTACCATATAGATACGCTTTAAGGGCATCCCATATGTAATTTTCTAATATATCATTAGTATTGTTAAGTTCTAAAAAATTCTGTACTTCTGTAGAAATGAAATCATTAAAATCTTTTAATTTTGTGATATAAGCTGGGATCCTTTTTATATGAATATTAAAATTTGGATTGACTACCACTTCAAAAATTATAGAATTATGATCTGATAAAGGACATGAAATCACTGCTGATTTGTTTAGTAGTATCTGCAAAATAATTTATATCTTTCAAAAAATAAGTATCTGAAAAGTCTTTTAATAATTTAGATAATGTAGATATTCTTCTCTTCCCATTAGTACTAGAGTCTTTGTAATCTAGAATACAATTGAAATATCCTGCCAAAATAATGTTCCCTTTAGAGAATAGTACAATTTGATCTAGATGTTGTTTCACTGTGTTTATCCCTATCCATGGGATCCAATATATGTTAATCAATGTGAAAATGTTACTGTTTATTTCTATAGTGACTGCACAAAACATTTCTTTATTATCCTTATATGTATCTATTATTTTAGGAAAATGCATTATGCTGTTCCATAGGATAGCTACTCCTATATTTTTCTTAGTATGTTCAGAACTCACTAAAATCTTATATGTTTTAGATTCAAGTCTGAATATATCCTCTGTTATTAAGTGAGTTTCTTGTAAAAATACTAACTGGGATTTATGTAACTTAAGATATCTAGTTAAATTCCTCCTTTTATTAGGATTATTTAAACCATTAATGTTAACTGATATACCTTTTAGTGTTGTCATTGAAAATTAAATTATGTAAATATAAACATACTCATCTAAGAAATACACAAGAATATATCTAATAGGAATACTATTATGATCATGAGAACAAACAGTGTAAGATTATCATATTCTTAAAATTAAGGTTATTTCCTACTACATAAGATATGAATGTTTGAAAAGTATTAGAAAATATTTATAACATAAACATGAAACAAAATAACCAACCCGAACCCCTCTGGAGTTTAAAACTCCTAACTCGAATTACATCAATCACTCAAATCGACCTCCTATCAAAAGCAGCACCTGCCTAAATGTCTATAGTCATAACTATAAAAATAAGGCTTCTCATCAATATCATAAACAATTTTTTGTATGAACCAAATATATATATATAATGTTGTGTCAATTAGTAAATTGATGACAGCTACATCTTAGGAATAAAGTACAGAATTTTCTTAAATTAGTTAGGTTATTAAGAACTACTATGAACTATTAGTTCACTCTTCTGTTTTAAAGTAATCACATTTGATAAGAACCTTAAAAAGAGACTATTGACATTCTTTTATTACTGAAATATGGTTAATAAAAGCTGAAGTGTTATATATAGTACTGCCATAGGTGATCAGCTAAATGGAACATAGTTGTAAATGAATCACCTAAGGGCCTTCAATAACCACTGACATTGGCAGTTAATAAATAAGATGCTAATAAAAGTGATTTTACTAACAATCAACTAACATACTGATTGTTCTGAAAGAAATGAACACTGCATTTCTTTGCCAGAAACCAAAATATAGTGATTACTCATCAAGAAGTAAAACAAACAACATCCTGCTAGTTTTCTTTTAACCAAACACCCCGGTGCAGTCTCTCATAGAAGAGTGACTAATAAACCTTAAAAGTCTGATCGTCCATTCATTACATTAATTTGAGTTACCTCAAAGGGTCCATCACCATACTGAAAACTAGTGAAAAGGTCATATTAGTTCAAAGAAGCAAGGTGCTTAAATAGCTCCTGTATACTATATAAAAGCCTTATTTAAATATATATTCAATTATAGCTTATACTATCTTTGAATTTTGAAAAGCTATTTCATTAACAAAACAAAAGATGAAAATTTCACATTTTCTAATGATAAATAGATCTAACTACTTTTAATGCACCTGTTCTTGCAATATTATTGTTGCCTATGTGGTACATCCTTATTAGCCTATTACACAAATGCATTCATAAAATAGCTGAGATAACCTGTTATATACATCTATACATTTAACATTTTGTTAAATGCTTCATGAATATTTTCTCTGCAAGTCAATATTTATAAAAAATGTACATGTAACACAAGTATATAAACAGCTTGTAGCGTTATTAAATCTTCCAAAAATGCACAAATCACAACTAGTATTTATTATCAAGATATCGGCACCCTTGTCATACATAAAGCAAACATTTTATGAGAAATATTATAAATAATGTGGTGGTGGTGCGGTAGCATTGTTGCCTTACAGTTAGACGTTGCCCATTCGATTCTCAGTTAGAGCTTCTTCTGTGTGACGACATGCATGAATGGGCATTCCTTTGTTGAAGGTTGTGCGTTAGGCCCAGCAAGCCAATACTAAAAATCTACTGCCAATCATTAGCGGACTGGAGTTCCGCTGTGGCGACCCCTAACCGGGAAAAGCCGAAAGACAAGACTATTCGTATATAAATACATAAGGATCAAGAATACATATGATGATCAGAAAAAGTATTTAGGCTACATGTGTAGTATAATCCCTATTTATTTAAGAGATTATTGCATATAATGTCTTACAATAAGTTGAAAGTAGTAATCTAGTTATATCTTCTTTCCGTGTGCTGTATGAGGAAACAAATTTGATTCAGTAGCTTCCCAGTGAGGATCAGAAGATCAGTTTACTTCCGATGCCTTCATGATGACGTTTAAAGAAAGCTCTGAGCTTTCCAGCCGCAATGGATACCACAGTCTCGAGCTCATCATGAAGATAAAGCTTTCAAAGTTCCGGCGGGAAATAGTAAGTAAAGCATTACTTAACTACATATAAGGCAATGTCTCGAGACTCCCTCTCTACCGAGAGAGATGAGAAAGAAAAAAAAAACCTTGCATACACAACACGAAGCAATGACAGCTATCAAGCAAAGCTTCACCACACTATCATCCAGACTCTCCGGTTAATCTCCGACCAAAGCACACATGCACCAAAACATACAATTAACACAAACAACACCACAAATGTCTCTATAGTGCTAGAGCACCAAACCAGAGCCTCCAAATAAACACACCAACAACTCGGAAACGACAACGAAGCCATACCATTACTCCAGCCACACTGCCACTCACATCCCGAGTCAGAAGTACCATCAATAGCACAGCAGTTCGGCAACTATACATCAGGCCATCATACAAGATTCCTTTATCAAACAATTAACCATAAATCAACTAAAATACAAACACAGCAATTATAACCAAATAAAAGTTTTCCAACCATTATAAGAACCAAAATCAAGATAAACAAATACGCCCTCTAATGATAAGCACCACTACAAGACATCCGGAAGCATAGATATCCGAGATGGGAAAATCACTGCATCCATGGGAATCAAACCAATAAACATTAAGATAATTAATCTTAAACAAATAGTACAAATGAAAAAAAATCCCAACAAACGACTATTCTACAAAATAAAATAAACAACTATTTAGTTAACCAATTTACATTATATTAAATATAATACCAAAAGCTCACCTGGATGTCCGGTTTCATTTTCCCAACTGAGTGAATCAAGTGCAAATATGTACTTGTTATGATTCATCTTTTGATTTTTTTTAGGGTCAAATGTTTTCCAAGTGTTGTTCTCAGCATTTCTTTTAAGACTAGGACTGGCCCACTCCATTTCATCTACTTTTTCCAGTATGTTATTAGATTTTATATAAGTTATTGCATTGTCTAGATCATCAAAAATTTTAAAACCATCTTGATCATCTTGATAAAATATTTTCAGTCTTGCAGGAAGAAGCAAATGGGTTTTTATTTTATTCTTTTTTAGTTCTCTGACTAAAGGCAAGAAAATTTTCCTTTTTGATAATATTGAAGAAGAATAGTCATTATCAAAGCGTATAATATTGTCCTTCAGTTTGATTGGGGATTTTGCCCACGCAGTCTTTAGTAACATTTCCTTTTCATGGGCTGATAGGAACTTTACAATAACAGATTTAGTATAATTACTCTTGGTGTTTTTAGATGTCACCATTGATCTATGGGCTATTTCAATACCATGTGAAAGAGCCTCCGGCAGTTCAAGTACTTCAGGCAACCAGGAAGATAAAAACTTTTCCATATTATTTCCCTCTATGTTATCCGGTAAGCCAAAAATTCTCACATTATTCCTACGGGACCTGTTCTCAAGGTCATCAAACTTTGTCTGAAGAAGATAATTTTGCTTTAACAGGAACTCAACATTATGTTCACTTTCCTGAATTCTGTTATCCATATCACTTAATGCAGTTTCCATTCCTGAAATCTGCTTCCTTTGTTGCAGTAAATCTTCATGTAGAATGTCCATTTGGTGAGAACAGTTTTCTTTGAAATTGTCAATTTTTATATCCATTTTGTCTATTTTGACATTTAGCTCCTGAATAGTAGTTAGTAATGACTGTAGTTCTTTTTTGATAATTGTCTCTTGATGAGAAGATTTAGTGAAGCTTATCCTGTTCTTTTACTATAGTACTTCCAAAGTGTAACTTTGACAGGAAAACTTAAAATCTACTTGAATTTTTTTATATACTACCCAAATATATATTTTAAAGAATTAATTAAAATAAAAAACTATTATTAGGGAAGTTTATATCAATATTTCCAATCAATAAAGTTCCGTAAAGACAGAGCTGATAAGAAAAGCTGCTACTCTGTGCTCATCTTGGCCACACCCCCTTCTTTTTTCTTTTCTTGACATTTGTGCTGAATCTGGTGAAGGCAGCAGGATTTGGCACAACTTCTGTCTTGGTAAAAAAAAATCATATTTGACCTTTGTGTTGTAAAGTCTCTCTCTCCCTACAGCTTAATTTGGAGCCTGTCCGCTGTACTGTATGCATCAGCTGTGTCCTTCTGACTGAGCTGATATTCCCAAAGTGTTGCACTGTACACCATAGCTTTAAAAATAATCTTTGTCCAAGAACATTTAGGCCTAAAAGCTTGTAATTAGTGGTATTCTTAAAGCTTTGCTGCTGTTGAAAGCCATTATTTTTAATTATATTTGTTTTGTTTTTCTAATACATATTTTCTTGTCCTTCCTTGGTGATGTTTCCTGATCCAGTAACCCTACCTGTTGTTTGACTGTGCTTTTCCCCCTCATATCTTATCTAATGAGATTGATGTAGCCTCAAGTAAACTGGGAGCGCTACAAGGGTCATGCTGTATCAACACCATGGTTTTCACCATAAGAATTCATAGTTAGGATGCTTAAGTGAATACAAGATGATGAACTCTGAGTTAAACTCAGACATGTGCAGTAGTGTAGCTATCAGTTCAGGGTGCAAAGATCTTTGTCAGCACCTTATAGCAGATAAATGAAGTTTATTCCCATCACCCCCCACACACACACACACACACACACACACACACATCAGTGGGATAGAAGGGACATGGATTAAGTACCTCTCAGAGATGCTGCTGTCATTCCAAGTGGAATATTGTGCATGTCTCCTACAAAATGACGTTTCCGAATATTCAGCAAGTTTTACAGATAGCCAGGTATTGCTGCATTGTCACATGATCTTCCAGGTGTCATAATGGTAATAGTAAAGGGAGAGGGAGAAAGAAAAAAATAAATGAGCCTGGAAATGGGCTTCTGCTAAATGTTTCTAGGAACTCTGCCCATCTGCAGTTGGAGGAGCACAGATAATGACATAAAACCAAGTACATACAGGTGAGGAACATGAATAGACAGTGTGTGCCCCTAGGTTTCTGTGAAGGCTACTTTGGGGGCAGAAGAAACAAAAGTAGAAAAAAACTACTGAAAATTTCCCACCCACTGCATTTTCTGTTTGTACACTGAATATGAAGTCCAACTCTTGCTTGTCAGCCTGGTTGATCTTTTGAGTAAACACTTTAGTTTTAATTCATTATTATAATGTACCAAAATATGTTGTGGTAGTTTAGTTCTGTCCCAGACAGAGAAGTAAGAGATTGTTTCATATGAATGTAAAATAACTGGATTTCTTATAAATTGGCTGCACTGTTTATAATCCTGTACTGTCTGTTTTCAAACACAACTACACTTATTCCTACCTTAAATGTCCTGTTTTTATCTCCCAAGCTCACTATCTGGATAAGGTAGTGAAAGGTATGGGCTGCTGTTCCTTTTTTGTCTCTTATTTGTCTTTGTGTTTAGAAAACGCACTGTGACATGCTGTTTTTAACACACCTTTTGTTATTAACATGATGTGCATCACAGCAGAATCTGAAGCTTTCATTCCCTCCATCAGTTCTTCATGTTTGTTTCTCAGCAGTTGCACTGCACCACTTTTCCCTTGTCACTTGCACCGGATATATAAGTGATCAAGGGTCTGAACAGAAGATTCTGTGTGAATGCTGCCAAATGTAGAACAAGTGGGGTTGTAATACTTTTTATTAAATCTGTTAATGCTATTGATGTTGGTAGGAGTGAATGATACAGATACAGTCAGGTTTACTGACTATGATACAGGATATTTACCATTTTTATGACTGTAAATATTGCGTATGAATTATGAAATATGGTGTCACATCTGGTACTCTTGAACGGAGTTTGATGTAGAGGTACTAATACAAAGAGATTTAAAACTGTTTCTTACTGGAGATTGAAAATATATTTTTGTCTTAAAGTCCCAGTTGAAACTCAACTGTTTATTATTACTAGATAAAAACTTTAACCTTCTTGGCTGTTTTGTGTACTAGAATAATTTTCATCTAGTTCATAAATGAGAAATGCTCCCATAAAACACCTAATGCCACACCCATATTTTCCACAATGAGCAGAGCATTGTCAGGTGGCCAAAGTCTGTATAGTCGTGCAGCCTGACTGCTTACTCACATAAGAGGAGCATTATAAAAAGACATAAATTTCAGCAGACTGCAGCATCATATAGAAAATGTAGTACAAAAAAGTTATGAATTAATAATGTGCACTTCAGTGGAGTGGCGATGCCTGCCAGTTTTAATAGTGCATGTGTCTCGTGGATTCTATACACAACTTACTTGCAGTTTCTACATGCACCCTTTTTAAGTGTCATGATGCCCCTTTCTATGAGGAATTCAGCATATGCTAGAAATGTAAAACATAACTTAGGATATGTAAGCTGTCTTTGATTAATTCACAAGTAATGTTCTTGATTAACAAAATCTCAATCTGGTATGATTGTCAGGCCTGCATGTGTGGCTTATGTATTTTTACAAAATGGTGGACGGTATCCCATTGTGCTCCTTTTTTATTTATTTAAGTAACTGGCTACTTGATGGACTGAACCGTATAACCCTTTTGCAGGTACAACCTAGTTAAAATAATGAATCCAATAGGATGTATAAACAGGACATCGTATACATGTTGTGTAAGTATGACAAACACAAATAACACAAGTATGACATACACAAATAACAGGCATGCAATGCACTAGATATGCTTTCACCAACTTTAATGAGAACTTCAGACATCGCAAGCTAATATGCTAGAAACTTGTGAAAGAGCAGCAAAATCAGTTTTTGTTCCACTGTGACATTGGCAACAAGACAGAAGTACAAACTGATATGAAAGTTGGATAAGCTTATCATTTATCTACGTTCCACTTTCCAGAGTCCTGAGGTCTGTTGCTATGTCAGCTCTTGATATGATGTCCAGAGGGGAAATGGGATATCAAATATGAGGCAGTATGTGATGGACAGTATTTGGCAGATGAAAAAACAGGTTTCAGCGTGTTTAAAGTAATAACATTTATGGGACTTGACAACATAAAAAGACAAAATCAGAGGACACTGTGCATGGGAGTTTATGTGTAGCTATTTATCTATAATATAATATATAATATTGACAGAAAAAAATATTGAGAGAAGAGTATTTAAACTCAAAAATACCTAAACACAAAATATCTACAAAATTGAAGTTGTACTAGGGAAGCATCTCTGTCCTTTCCTCACTGTTGTGCAATCTTAGATTTGGTAAGTATAATTATCAAGGGATTTGGGGGTATAGTTTGGGCTTGACCCCCTACAAAAACATTGATTTTGGATTTGGTTAAATTTTGTTAATATGTGTTTAGATAATTTTGAGTTTAGATATTTTTTTTTCAAATACCTTTATTGAATTATCACTTCTGACATAGGCAAATTTACATTCATGTAAAAGTAATCAAACTATATTAACATAACAAACATTATACTTCACATATATTGCTATATATCATATAACCTAAGCAGTATTACATAAATGATTTAGTTCCTGCTTTTTTTTAAACAAGAATCTTCAATAAATCACTTACTACGCAGGCAATCATACATTTATATAAATGAAAACAAACCACACTGACGCAATCCTAGTCGCAAGCATTTTACATCATAAACCATACTGACACACACTCAATTTCAAACATTATACATCACTTATAATCTACCCAATCTTTCTCACTCATATGTAGCTCATTTAAGTCCTGCTGCCTTTTAGGCCTCATTCCTCCCTTGTATGTATTATTCCCACAATTCCCATTTTTTCCTTTGTAGTTTGCTGCTACCCTTTTTTAAAGATCTCAATTCCAGTTGTTTTATCTCTGCCACTATATTCCCTACTTTCACTTTAGTTGGTTTAGATTTTGATTTCCATTTTGTAGTAATTGCTTTTTTGGCAGCCACCTTTATTAGACACAGCAAGGCCTTACCATGTCTAGGCAATTCTGATTCTGTTTCATAGCTCAGAAAAATCATCTCCCTCGTCAGACCAATCTGCCCACCCAACATTCCTTAAAGTCTGCCAACTCACTGTACTCCAAGAAAATATACTCCCAATTACCACTTTCTTCCCCTTCACACCTCCAACATTTACTGTCTACCTGAGGAAAAATTCTCTGAAGTCTGCTTGGGGTATAAAAATGTCTATGTAAACATTTCCAGTTAAAAATCCTAAATCTTCTATATTTTGTTGCATGTTTGGGAGACATACATATATCCTCCCATTGTTACTTTGTGCATTGCTTATCCAGTCTCACTTTCCAATCCTTTCTAACTTCCTCTGATTGATTCTTATTGTGCAATATTTTATATGGCCTACTAATTCCTTTTTTAATGGCAGCTTCTGTTCTAGATTCTATTAAAAACTCTACCAGTGCTGGTCTTTTGTTTAGGGACACCTTATTTATTTCTCTTTACCTATACTCTGATATCAATCCCTAATAGGGAAGGCAATCTCTAACCTGCAGTCGAAATAAATTCTTGGCGTCTTCCCATTCTGTCATCCTTCCCCTCTCTAGTTATTTGCTCCCAATGCCTTGGTTTCTTTGTCAGTTTTCTCCAATAAATTCTAGCCCTCTCTTGCCTATTGTCTGTATCCCTAATTGCAGTCATCCCTTATCGGCAGAATCTCCTTTCTCCATTCCCATGCTGGTTTTGTTCTTATACTTTCTGCTACTTTATGGATGTAGTATTCTGCATGCTTATTGTTATTTTCCTCAAAGGCCTGCACCCAAAATCCCAGTCTTCCTTGTTTCGTGAGCTTCCCCCTTGTTTCATCATCATCCCTTTCCACTTTGAATTATAGTTTACTGTTTGTGCTATGTATAGGAGTCTTAACTGTGTAGCTCTAAATACCCCTTCAAATTAGGTAATCCCAATCCTCCCTGTTCTACTGGAAGAATCAGCTTATCCCACTTGACTCTTGCAGCCTTCCCCCCCAGATAAAGTACTTCAGCTCTTTATTATTTGCTACCCACAAGTTCTCCTCTGGTTGAGAAAAATATGCCTGACCTTTGTATAAGATTAAAGGGACTAAAAACTTTTTAGCTGCTTGTATGTTGCTATCCATATCCATGTAACAAAGCTTCCATTTTCTCAGTTTTTATATTATCTTTTGTTTAGTCTCTTCCCACATATCCTTAGCTGCCACACTGGAATCATTTTTAATCCATACTCCTAAATATTTCATTTTATCATGTCCCCATAAATATGGTATTCCTGAACCAGTTCATGTGTGGGTGCATAATTTACCGCTATTGCCTTTGTTTTAATCTCATTAATTTTGTATCCCAAAAAGATCTGAAACTGTCTCAAAATGTTCCACAACACTGTAATGTCTTTTTCTGGTTTTATCAGGTACAAAATAATACCATCTACAAATAAAGCCAGCATTTCTTGACTACAATAACAATTATATCCTTGAATTTCTGAGTCCCTTATTTTCTTTGCCAGTGGTTCTAAATATAATGCAAATAATAGAGGGGGGAAAGAGGACATTCCCTGCCTGGTTCCCCTGCTCAAGCAAAAATTATCAGAGTGGACCCCACCCACTTTAATTTTCACTTCTGATCCCTCATATAGTCTCCTAATCAACCTTATATATTTTTTCAGGAAATGCAAATGCTTCCATTGCCCTGCTTACTCTGTCAAATGCTTTCTCTGCATCAAGACCCACCAACAACATTGGTATTTTCTTACATTCTGCTTCCCTCTGGATCATCAGTGTTCTGTTAATGTAGTCAAATGTTTGTCTCCCCTCCATAAAACCACATTGATCCATATCTATCAGTTTTGGCATTACTTTTGTCATTCTTTAAGACATCATAGACATGGACACTTTATAATCATGATTTAAAATTGAAACAGCCCTGTATGAAGCTGAATCTGATGGATTGTTACATTCTTTAGGTATTACAGCTACCACTGCTTTCTTCCAGGATGGTGGTGCTTCTCCTCCTCCTAAGATATCGTTAAACAAAACCTTCCAGATCTTTACCATTTTTTTCCTCCTAGCTTCCAAACTTCCACAGGAATGCCATCTATTCCTGGGGACTTTCCTGTATATTGATTATACATCACAATTTTTATCTCATCTCCTCCTATCCCAACTGTTAATAATTGAGCCTCATCTATCCCTAACCTTGGCACATTTAATTCTTCCATAAACATTTCCATTTGTATCTTTTCTTGATTTTCATATTTCTCTACTTTATAGAGACTATCATAAAATTTCTAAAACATTTCTAATACCTGTACAGGTTTTCTTGTAATCTTCATTGCTATAGACTCCCTAAGTTTGGTGACAGCTCTTTCTACTTTCTTTTGCCTGAGTCATTGTGCTAAAAGTGTTTGTGCTCTAGTGTTATTATCAAAAAAACATTTGCTTAACAGCAGTCATTCTAAACTCAAGCATATTGTCAAAGTAATCCCTTATTTTCTGTTTAGCATTATGCAGTTGATCCTTATCTTGTTCTGTGAGATTCCCCCTATCCTGCAATACTTTCACATTTGTCAATCCCTCTAAATATTTCTTGCTACTTCTTACCCATAGCTCCCTTTCTTTTAATTCCACCCTATTTTTAAACTCCATCATAATGTTATCCCACTCCCTAGCTATATTTTCAGAAGAAATTTATATCCTCTCTAACAGCTCTTGAATAATCTCCAGTACCCATTCCTTAAATTCCTGTCTTTTCAACAGATAGGCGCATAATCTGAAATATTTATTGGGTAGATATCAAGACCTTCAATTAAATGCATATGCTCCTGTGAAATGTAAATTCTGTCTAGCCTATCCCAGTTTTTATATCTTGGAGAAAAGTGTGTAAATTTACTCCAAACTCCTGTTACTGAATTCACATCTTCCATGCCAAATATTTTCATAAATTTCTTCAAAAAATCTACCCTCTTTTGTTATATTTTTCCTTCTGGATCCTGACACATCTTCACTGCTGCAAACCAAATTCCACTTTCCACCTGTAAGTAATATTCCTTGCTAAAAACTGATTATTTCTCCCAGAATTTTCTTAAGCTCCATTACAGCAGTTTTAGGTGGAATATAAATACATGCCAGTGTAATCCTCTTCCCTTGCCAGTAGCCCCTTAGCACTACAAATCTGCCATTATTATTTTTTTTATCTTCTTCTGTCACTGTTGGAGCTCTTCTTACAATTAATTTAAATACTCCTCTTTTCATTTGTCCCAAGTATTCCACTGAGTAACCATCCTGAAAAGCTTTCTTTATCAAATTCACATGTTCAGTTCTTTCTAAGTGTGTCTCCCGTAACATAGCTATTTGCATGTTACATTTTTTGATATAGTTCACTACTCTTTCTTGTTTGTATTTATCTGTGAGGTCATTTACATTTAAAGACATTAAAGAAAGCATCATTAGAAGTTGGCTGCAGTGGTGCAGAGGTTAGCATTGTCGCCTCACAGCAAGAGATTCTCTGGTTTAATTCTCGCCTGGGGCACCTTCTGTGTGGAGTCTGTATGTCCTCCCTTCAGTCAAGTGAGTTTTAAAGGCATGCAGGTAGGTGTGTGTGTGTGTGTGTGTGTGTGTGTGTGTGTGTGTGTGTTTTGTGCATGTTCCTTCTTTGAGGGTTGGGTTCTGGGCTGTCAACTTGCCACCATAAAAACTCCACTGCCAATCGATCTGTGGACTGGTGATCCGCTAAGGCGACCCCTAATGGGAGAAGCTGAAAGAAATTGCTAAAGAAAGCAAAATTGTATTAAAGAAGTTATTACTCTTAGCTTTTATGTATAACACCTTTTTGTAAAATGTCTAGTTCCAGCTTTTGCATTACATGCATACATTCTTTGGCAGGTTGAACTTTTATACAGTTGTTTCTTGCCCTATACATTTGAGCCTATGTCACATCTTAGAAAATGTTTCCAAACACAGCCCCAATACCCCCTAAAACCTATTAATACCTGTTAATTAAATACTAACACACAAAACTATGTACGCCTTCAAATATTGAAGTTTTACCCTCCTAATAGGAACAAAAGTCCCAAACTGACAGCCACATTCATAGACTTGAGTTAACCTAAAAGAAAGTTCATCCATGGTAAGATGCATGGTACAGCCTGTGCTTCTACTAAGTGCTGATTGGTTTTATCTTATATTTATACCTCTCCCAGCTGGGAAAACCCGTGAATGTTTTCAGAGAACATTAACTAGCTTGGGAAAGGCTCTGAATGCTTTCAGAGAACATTATCTACTTTGGGAAACCCCTGAATGTTTTCAGAGAACTTTATCTCCTAGCCAATTACTCTTGTCTTTTTCCTCAGCCAAACACTCTCCACCAGACAGTAGCCAGTTTCTCTTTATCAGATTATCTCCGTGGAGATGTGAGAACCAGGCAGACAGTTGCTCTTTATCAGATTGTTTTCAATGAAACATGAAGATCAGCTGCAGAATTTTTACTGAGCTTACATGTATTTACTAGAAAAAGACATTGTAAAATGAGAAAAAGCACATTCATTTTTCTTTTATCATGCATTTTAATTAGGGTTATTTTTTATACATACCAGTGCCTACATTTCTTAAAATGGAGCAAGAAGAGAGAGAGGGGAGGGAGAAAGAAAAGAAAAGAAGAACAGCAGCACCTGTTTATAATTTCCATTATACTTAAAAATAACTGAAAAAATTACTTTATAGCACGTAAGGAAAACTACATGCCACAAAATTGGTACTATTTAAGGAAAAAATATTTACTTACAGTTAACTTTCTCCCTGCTGTTGGCCTCCCCAAAGCACTTTTCCAAACATTAATGGCATAAAGTAGGGCATATGCTTTAGAGTCCCCCACAAGTCCAACAAACTCTGAAAAAGTTCAATATTTCCAGATTTGATTTTCTTGTTCTGTCATATTTCACAAATATAATTATTGCATTGCAATCCCATATTAAGTTACTGGTTTCATTACTGTTCATCTCTGAAATCATGTCTCTGCTTCATTTCCAGCATACTCTGGATTCTTCTAGTCAACTCTTATGCTACCTTCCTTCTCTCCAGCATTTTTCCGTTCAGAAATTTGAAAAGGTTTCACAGGTATAGTCCCTCTGTTATCTGTATTACCAGAAAAACAAGAAGCAGAATTTCCTTCTGTTTTTCAGCTTACTTTTTGTTGGACAAACTTTTATATTTCCTCTTTAGCATGTATTCATCAAAAAATGTTGTCCCTCCAGGGAAGAATACTTTGAAGACAGCTGGGTACAGCAGTTTGAATCTCACACCAGCATCTTGACATTCCCTGAATAGTATAATAAATTTGCTCCTTTTCTATCTGGTGTACAATGAGTAGTCATTCCCTGCAAATACTCTGCTGTCTCCCACTTTTAGTACTTAGCCCTTCTGCCACAATTTTGTCAGAATCAACTCCTTCTACTGGTAGGATTGCATCTTTAATATTAAAGGTCTAGGTTGCCTTCTTATAGCCAGGTTTGGAGCATACACACGATGTGCCCTTTCAACTAACAACTCCTACTGTGAAATACCAGTCCAGCTACTTATTTGTGCTTTCATAAAATTCATGCAGTTTGTTCCTTCCAGCTTCTCTGGTATAGCTGAAAAATCTCAGGTTTTCACTCTGTGCTCTGTCCCCTAATTTTATTATTTTTTGAAAAATCTCTTCTTGAGCAATCTCATATTCAGCCAGCCTTTTCTTTATTTTGACCTCTGATTTTTTCAGCTTTATCATCTCATCTGTATATCTGTTTAAAGCTTCTTCCATGTTTTCAGCCTTTTGTACTTTGTGTTGATATACTCCATCAGTGTTTGTTTATTTTAACCATGTGTGTATGCCGTTGTCTTACATCTTCCTGTAGGTTACTGGAAGCCATGTATGAAGGTTGCATTGCTTTTTGCTGAACAGCTGCAGAACTCTCCCCAAGTCAGTGTTTCTTCCCCACTTTTTGTAGCTGATTTTTTTCCAGGTCTTCTGTATTTCTTTATTCCTGGCATCCAGGCAGTGCACTTACTATCCAGTTACTGAAATTTACCCATAAACACAAGTCTACTGGCCTTCTCTGCTGAGTTTTGGTTTTCACACTAGGAGCTAAAAAAAAGCTGTTACTCAGTGTGCAGCCATCTTGAAAACTTCTCGAGTTTAGATAACTTTTTTGTCAATATTTTTGTTGTCGAAATTATGCACCTTATATTATTTTAACTACACATTTTGTGTGTGTGTGTGTGTGTGTGTGTGTGTATATATATATATATATATATATATATATATATATATATATATATATATATATATATATATGTGTGTGTGTGTGTGTGTGTGTATATATACAGTTAAATGCAGTTTGCAATTAAGTGACATTGTCATTTCTAATCCAATGCACGTGGTTAGTATGTTGTATGTGTGTGTTTGTGAGCGAGTGTGTGTGTGTGTGTGTGTGTGTGTGTGTGTGTGTGTGTATGTTTGTATCTATATATATATATATATATATATATATATATATATATATATATATATATATATATATATATATATATGTGTGTGTGTGTGTGTGTATGTATAGTCACGTGCTTGCATGTAAATGTTTTTGTGTGTGTATATA
Organism: Protopterus annectens; assembly: GCF_019279795.1. Lineage (NCBI taxonomy): Eukaryota > Metazoa > Chordata > Ceratodontiformes > Protopteridae > Protopterus > Protopterus annectens. Next base: position 1,490,659,877 of record NC_056735.1, on the reverse strand, counting down.
TAAATATATGCATACATACACACATACTTTCATGGCAGTTAGTCAAATGCAGACCATGTTGACAGCTATTTTAACTGTCATGTGCTATCAAATGCACTCTTTATTAAGTGTAGGATGTACCGAGTAATCATGACTTTGCTTGTTTTAATGGTTTTTCCTTTATGGTTGCAGTTGTATGACCATGGAGGCAGAATATATAAGCAAAGGGGGTATGAAGATGGAAAACTCACAATGGAGGGAGGGTGTTGGTTAATGTCTCACCCTCCCCAAGCAAAATATGTGCTTGTTTATTAAAATTAAAACGTATTTTTGGTTAGGAATGTTTTTATTGTTAGTTTTTGTTGAGCTTGATTATTGTATATTTAGTGCATTTTGGATAGGTTTTAATAAAGTGATCCAATTTTTATTGTTAACTGTTAAGTAGGGTTTAATGGTTCAGTTGTTTAATTGTTTAATTAAGTTATTTATGAGCTGTATATAAAAGGTCTGGGCTTGAATTGTGATATTGTTCTGATGAAGTCCTACTTAGGGGAAAAAGCGCTTAACCTGGAATAAATTGTGTTTTTGGATCCTGGTCTTTGGTGTGGTGGACTGGAGTGGTGAGCAAAGTTTGGTTTGGCTGTTCTTTGGTTCCTGAGTTTGTTCCGTCTTTCCACATGCCTATGGAGGGATCTACAGCCAATGGAGATATTATGGACTTGCTTCAACAACTTAATCAGCAGTTAGCAGTGCACACCACCCAAATTAAGTCCTAGGTGGACAAGCAAAGTGGCATTGCCAACATTTTTGGCAGTTTTGGACTTCCTTTAACCCAGCCCACATGTGGATTGCAGCCTGGGCAGTCAGCACAGGATATGGTGATTTCACAATCCCTTGATAATTCCAACACAAGGGAGAGATTTACTGGTGAAGTTGGAGTGGATTTTATGTCCTGGAAAAGAAATGGTTTTAATTTCCGGGAGAATTCAGCTCCTGATATATTGGTGGTCAACTGAAGAACATGAGTTTGGTTGAGAGATTGGGCATATTTGAGAAAGACTTGTTTACTTATAAAAAGTTGCAGCAGCTTGAAAATGCTTATCTCCAAAGGAATTTGGAATTACAACAAGTGCCGCAGGGTTTGCGCCTATGGAAATATCCCAGTGGTGCTTATACTAACCCCAGTTTGTTAAAGGAGCTGCATGAATTAATTGGTAAAACTGGTCTGGAACTTTTGAAATTGATTAAATAAAACACACAAGCACTAGAAGAATTATCTAAAAGTTTAGAAGACAACTTCATTAGAAGCGATCTGGTTTTTGATCGCTATCAGACCAATTACACCAATATTTTTAGCAAGGTGGACAGTATTTGTGGAAGTATTTTTTTTGGACAGTATTTGTGGAAGTATTTTTTTTGGACAGTATTTGTGGAAGTATTTTTTTACAGAAATGTAAAAAGCTTGAGAGATCTAACGGAGTACCAGAAAGAGAGGGTGTATCCTTTTTTCTCGAGTCGTCATGACAGTGGTAACCTGGAGTTCAATCAGTGGTTGTGTAGCGAGGAGGAAGTGATGTCACCCCCGAGGACATTTCAGCAACAGCATTCGAATCAGTCCACACGTATTGAAGGAGACATAAGGCGTTCTGAGCGGTTGCGGTGTATGGAGCAGAAGCAGTCCCATTTTTTTGGAGAATGGGGAAATGGATTACAGTCAGCAAGGGGCCAAAACGAAAACACAGAGAAATTGCAACTTTCGGCAGAGGAATTAATGACATTGGCCTTACAGGACTGCCTGGTCGTAAGTACTGAAAGCATTTATGCTTTGAACATTAGCGGACACACCAATTGTCGACAGGGGTCTGGAGCAGTTTTTTGTCAAAGCTTTAACTGATGATGGGGGTATTGGGTTACCGCATCAGAACAATATCACAATTCAAACCCAGACCTTTTATATACAGCTCATAAATAACTTAATTAAACAATTAAACAACTGAACCATTAAACCCTACTTAATAGTTAACAGTAAAAATTGGATCACTTTATTAAAACCTATCCATACAGCTGGTGACTTCAATATTTACAACTATTCAAGCAAGCAGTTAACCATTGAACATGCAAATTTGCTGGCAAAGGGTCTAAATATTTGTCCCTAGTAGAAGGGGCAATGTGGTTGAGACCCTTATAGGTGTAAGGTTATATGCACGCAAACTGAATTGTAAAATTTTATTTGGGAATGAATTGCATAGTAGTTCTGAGGTATCATTAAAAAAGCCCAGTGTATTTAATCCACCAAATAACAATCTTGTTGGGGTCTTTGAAAGATTGTGTGAAATCGATATTAGGAAATGATATAATCAGCCTAAGTTCAATTCTAAGAACAATTTAAGTAAAAATGAGCAGGAATTGTAGTTTGAAACAGCTATAGACAAAAATATTCCTGTTATGAAACCCGATAAGGGTAGTGGAATGGTAGTGATGGATAAGGGTGATTATTCAAATAGTATGAATGCATTGTTAATGGAAGGGGGGCTATGTTGAAAGTTTGTTAAATGAGGTTAATATTATGAATAGAACTACTGATTTTGCATTAGAGAATATGTTCTTTCGGCATCAAATCAGTGAAGATGAATATAAATATATTAAAAATGACCATCCTATGGTGTCTAATGTCTTTGACATTCCCAAAATCCATAAAGGGTTAAAAAAAACCCTAGTTTTAGGCAAATAGTAGATGGGAAGCAAGCCAAGATATCTTTTATTAGAAAAATTTTGGACCTTTAATGACATAAAGGTTTGGTTTCTTTCCCATATATATGTAAGGATTCATGGAATTTTTGGAAGAAATTGAATACCACAGAGGTCAGCAAGGATATGTATTTGGTTGCAATTGATGTTTGTAACCTGTTTTCATTGATTCCCCACGATATAGGATTGACATGGTTAAAGGCCCAATTGAGTAAAACCAAGCTAAATGAATAAGGTCAGATCAACACAGTTCTGGTTTTAATAGAACTAGTACTTAAGAACAACTACTTATTTTTTGAAGGGCAATATTTTAAACAGGCCACGGGGGTGGCAATGGAGGTGACTTGTGCCCCTGTTTTTGCAAACTAGGTGATGTCCTTCTGGGAGCAAGAATTTGTTTTTAAAAGTAATTTTCAGTCCAGGATTATCCATTATATTAGATTTTTGGATGAGATTTTTTTGATATGGAAAGGGGCTGAGGAATTGTTAAAAGAATTCCTGCAGTACATTAATGAGACAGTGCATTTTTTAAAATACACATTTAGTTATAGTAAAGAATCTATCACTTATTTAAATGTTTATTTGGCTATTGATTTGGCAAACAAGATTTCATCCGAAATTTTTAGAAAACCTACATTTTCTAATTCTTATTTAGACTTTGATAGCTGGCATCCCTATCACCAAAAAAAGTCTATTGTAAAAGGACAATTAGTTAGGGCTGCCAGAATGGTCAGTGATGTGGAGAGGTTTAAGGATGAGGTGGCTTTCATTATCCAGATGTTTAAGAAGAGAGGATACCCCCACAGCTATTGGAAGAAGTCTCCAATGAAGCACTACAAATGCGAAGTGATGGCATATACAAACCTAATTAGGTCCAAAACAATGATACAGGCTTAGGGCCTGTTAGTTTAAACGCTAATAGGAAAGATAGTACAAATATGAAGCTTAGCTTTATCACTACATTTAATCTGGATTCCAAAGCAGTTGTTAACATCATTAAGCACAACTGGGAAATTTTACAATTGTACTGCCAAATAGCTCAAAAGCTGGGTAGGACCCCTGTGAAAGTTTATCGAAAGGATAGGTCCTTTAAGAACGTCTTGGAATCGAGTGTATTCCACAATGCCCTGGTCCATTTCAGGATCAGTGGCAACTTTAAGTGTGGGATGGGGGCCTGTTTTAAAAATATTTTGGAAACTAAGAATCAATTTAATTTGAATGGTAAAGTTATTTATTTAAACAGACACTTCAATTGTAATAGTAAGATTGTAGTTTACTTAGCTAAGTGCTTAAATTGTCCAACATATTATGTGGGAAAAACCAGTAGTCATTTTAAAGAAAGGATTAGTGAACATTTGCTTGATATAAGAAATAACAAAATGACCAATGCATTATTTAGACAGGTTCATGAGTTTAGGGATCATGTGTTTAAATTTATGGTTTTGTAGCAGGTGATCAAAGATTCCCAGGGTAGGGTTTTGGGTGTACATTTAGATGTATGTGAGCATAGGTGGCAGCTTAGGTTAAATGCCACATAGTACCCAGGAATTAATGAAAGTATAAATATTGCTTGTTTATTAAAATTAAAACACATTTTGGGTTAGGAATGTTTTTATTGTTCATTTTTATTGAGCTTGATTATTGTATATTTAGTGCATTTTGGATAGGTTTTTATAAAGTGTTAACTATTAAGTAGGGTTTAATGGCTCAATTGTTTAATTGTTTAATTGTTTAAGTTATTTATGAGCTGTATATAAAAGGGCTGGGTTTGAATTGTGATATTGTTCTGATGAAGTCCCTTTTAGGGGAAGAAAGTGCTTAACCTAGAATAAATTATGTTTTTGGATCCTGGTCTTTGGTGTGGTGTATTGGAGTGGTGAGCATATGTGCATTTGTTTTTTTTTTTTTTATTTTGTTTTGTTTGTTTTTTTGTATTACCAGTCACAAAAGGCAGCTAAGGTTCCATCTGTGATAGTTTTACTCTTTTTTTTAATAATATTTGAGGTCAGAGTTCCAGCATCAGTGAAATTACTGTTGATGTAACTCAGCATCAACTTATTAATGATGTATTTTATGTATGCATATCTGTGTGTGTGTGTGTGTGTGTGTGTGTGTGTGTGTGTGTGTGTGTGTGTGTGTGTGTGTGTGTGTGAGAGTGTATGTGTACAGAGATGGGGGAGAGAGAAAGTTAAGTAGGAGTTCTTTTTGACCTGAACATTTGCATCATGTACTTTTGTAAAATGTATGGCCCCTTACATTATTAATTTTGCCATTATTTCATGTTTCAGAGCTCTAAGCATAAGCTCTGCATTTGTTTATGGTCAGTTAATTATCATGCCATTTAAGCAATGCCGAACTGAACTAAGAATGACTTGAAATAAATAAAGTGAGAAATAATGTACACATTAAGACAATTATCTCCTGAAGCAGGCAAATTAGAAAACCCACTGCTGAAGATTAATATTACCTGTGAAGTGGCAGAGATGTTTTTCTTTTCATAGGGAAAATATTAGTATCTAAGACAGGAAGAACTAAAGTATGTAGGTTACATAAGCAAAACATGGAAATTCTGTACAAGTGCTTGTGTTTATTATTCTTAGAGGAATCTAATTTATAACTGGATCGTAAAAGAAGATTAATTTATATAGGAAAGATTACTGAAGGAATTCTCAAAGCAGTGTGGATGTTATATAAGTATTGGAGTTTAGGGAGGCCATAATACTGATTGTCTTGTCAATGCACTTTCTACAGACAGGAGCCAAGTAATAAAAATGTATTGGAGATTGTACCAAAAGAGTTGGCTGTGGAATATCACTTGGGTTTAAAGATTTTCTGGATCTCGTTTAGTA